>NW_022111379.1:28295715-28306208 GCF_000313985.2 Echinops telfairi
TAAAGGACTTGAATGCAAGTGCTCGCTTAATAACTTGAGCATCTTCCAGCCTAAACAATGCTGTGGATATTCTTAAAGACAGTTCACTTCGCTGAAGGAAATTCTCCAGCCAGTGTTGTGATGCTTTGAAGTCTTCAGGGGCTATGTCAAACTGTGGTGCCATTGCAAGGGCAAATTCTTGAATCTGAGCCCTGTTCACAACCAAAGCCTTTGCTCTCCTGTCAACAACCCATTCACAGATCAGGTCTTCCAGCTCAGAAAATAATGGTTGCCGAACTGAGCCACAGTTGCGCTTTTTAGCATTTCCCTTGTCCACTTGTTCAATGAGGTTACCACACTCTGCTCGCCATTTTTAGGCCAATTGGATACTCTACCTCTTCTCTTTGTAGAAAGCAGTAAGATTTTGGCCCCAAGAGTCTTCTACAATGCCTTTCTTGTACTCCATGGAGTAGCTTTTACTTTTTGCGCTCATGTCTAGGGATAAAAAAAAAAATGACACTGGGGTATCAGGGTTGGGGGAGGGGGAATCACTTAAAATGACACAGGAGGATCAGAGGGGGAAACAAAATGACACAGGAGAATCAGAGGGGGGGTTATCATTTTGTAACCACTTCTTATCCTCCTGTGTCATTTTAAGTGATACCCCAGTGCCATTTTAAGTGATCTCCCTCCCCCCATCCCTGTGCCAGTGGACACCTTCACCAGACATCCCCCCCTCAACCTTTTTATCAGACACTTCTCCCCTACCTCAGTCACCTCTGTGTGTCCACACAATGTGCCTGACTCCTGCCCTACGCGACTCACTGTCTAATTGTGAGTCAGCCAGACTCCATCAGGGCAGAGTGAGCAGCAGGGGGCAGCTTGTCCTGGTGGTGGCGAGGGCTCTCTGATTAAAACAGACCTCACACTTCCTGTCTGCTCCTGCTGCGCTATGGCCAACAGTGAGCTGTGCTGCTGCTAAGGTCCAGAGTCCAGAGTTACGGTAGCTTCGGGGGCCTTATTATCGGGGAGGCCTTATGTTTGGGGGAGGCCTTATTATTGGGGAGGTCTTATTTTCGGGGGGATGCCTTATATTTCAGCAAGAGGCAAAACTGTAAGTAGGTCTTATTTTCGAGGGATGTCTTGCTTTCGGGGAAATGCAATAGGTTAAGCCTCCAGTGAACTCCCTTTGAGCACAGTCAAGGGATATAAATAGCCTTGTTATTAGAGCATTGTAAAGTCAATTATGGTAGATAAAGTTAGCTTAGGATGTAATATCTTATTTGATCTTTCTTTTGACCAATTTAAAAGTTGGTTCAGTTTAAAATAAATAAGTGTGGATTAAGCCTCAGGTGAATTCCCTCTGACCATAGAGCAGGGATGTAGATTGCCTTGTTACCATGCAGAAGGCATTGGAAAATAGATTATTGCAGATATGGTTAGGTTAAAGTTTAACATTTTAACATTTGCTCTCTCTTTTGACTCATTTTAAAGTTATTCTAGTTTTAATTTTATTTTGCTTTCTTTTCAAGAAAAGAAAAAATATTTTTGCTTTCTTTCCTTTTCAACCTCAGTGTCCCTCTGGTATGTGTTACTCAGTCGCCATCTTCCTGGAAGTCTCCTTCCTTTTTTATTTCAATTGAGGTTTTCCTCTGTTTAATTTTGTCATTATTGTTCGTTTTTGAAGGCAACAGAGCTAACAATATCATTATATATGAGAAGCTTCAAAAAGTTTGTGGGGAAAAATACCATTATTTTTAATTCCATTTTTCATGAACTATTTGAATTCTCCTCATACATAATCCTGCAATAAAAATAATATATTGGTGAATGTATATATTGACATTCAAGCTGAATTGGTTAAAAGAATTAGATTAAACTATTTGTGTGTGTATATATACACATAATAGAAAATATGTGCATTTAAATAATGTATAATACATAGTATATGTGTTATTTATACATATGTATTTCCCAATGATGCAAATGTATCCATGAATATGGTAAAACATAAAAGAGAGCAAAATTTCAATATCAATTTGTATAATACTAACTACAAAGACAACGTCTCAAAAACTCATGAGTGACCATATGTGGAACAACCGTTTGCCTCTCCTTGTCTGATGTGTGAAGAGTATAGAAAATGCATGGAAATAATTATTCCAATTGATTAATGGACCATGTGAACCTCATGTGAACCCTGAGCCATGAAGAACTAGATGGTACCAAAGACTTGGAAAAAGGGAATATTAAAAGGTCCTGGAATCCCCTCACAGAAGGGTCACAAGGAAGGGATGAATCAACCACAGCACAGTAAAGCACCGATGAAACACATATTATTCCTCTGGTTCCTTGAGGCTGCCTCACCCTCCACTATCATAACCCCAGTACTGCCTTTCACTGCAGGCTAGACCGGAGCATGTTCACAGGTACAGATAAGAGGTAAGAGCTCACAACACATGGAATCTAGGAATAGGAATGGGAGTAGTGGTCGGTGTAAGATATGACAATAATAATAATGTATAATTTATCAAGGGGCCATGAGGGTGGGGGGTGTAAAGAAAGGGGTTGGGGGAAGAGGAACTGACACCAAGGGCTCAATATAAAGTAAATGTCTAGAAAATAATGACGGCAAACATATGTACAAATACGCTTGATACAATTGATTTGTTGATGGTTATAAGAGCTGTAAGAGTCCCCCAAAAAATGATCTTTTAATAAAAAAATTTTAAATAAAAGGTCTTGGATATCATAGCTAAAAAATGGTGAACAAGACCCACAATCATAAAAAGAACAGACTTGCTGAGCAGATAGGAACCAATGGAGCTCCTGAGACTATGGTCTTTGTTACACCTCAGGCCTGGAATTGAACTTACTCTCGTGGTTCAATTTTCAGTGAAACAATAGAAAAATCTAGAATGTGAACAATAACACCATGGATATACATATTTCTGAGAGCAAATAATCCATTTGAAATCAAATGGGCAGTACTTGCCCACGGACAAAATTCAGAAGCAAGAAGAATTAGGAATGAAATAAAAGAACAACGACAGCTAGAATATGTGTTGCTAGGTGCCATTGAATTATTTCTACTCATAGCATTGAAACATAAGTAAACGTTTTTCTGGTATTCTTTTATTTCAGCTAAGATCTACATGAAATCAGCAATATCTCTTGATCCATGCCTTCTTCTGAATTTGGCCTTAACCTCTGTCAGCTCCCTTTAACGCACTGCTACAACTGTTGTTGGATGATCTTTAGCAAATTTTCACTTGCATGGGATATGAATGATATTATTCTATAATTTGAGCATTCTGTTAAACCACCTTTCTTTGAATTGGGTACAAATAGGTGTCATTTCCAGTCAACTGACCAAGGAGGTGTCTTCCAAATTTCCTGACATAGATGAGTGTTTCCAGTGCTTCATCAGCCTGCTGAAACATTTCCATTAGCACTCCATTCAATTCCTGGAGCCTTGCTTTTGGCTAATGCTTTCAGTGAAGTTTAAACGTCTTCCTTCAGCACCATTGGTTCCTGCTCATATGCTATCTCCTGAAATGGTTGGCTGTTGACCAGTTCTTTTAGGTACAATGACTGTGTAATCGTGCCACATTATTTTGTCTGTATATTCTTCCCATCTTCTTGTGATGCTTCCTGCATCATTCAATGACTATAGAGTCAATGTTGCAAATCAAGGCTTGAATTGTTTTCTTGTGTTATTTTAGTTTAAGATATCCTGAGTTTTCTTCCAAAATGGTTTTCTGACTCTAGATCTTTTCACATTTTATTATAGTACTTATTTTGTCTTCTTGAGCTACCCTCTGAAATTTTCTTTTTTTAATTAATCATTTTATTGGGAGATTCTTACAAATTTTATAACAATCCATCATTCAATTGTATTAAGCACACTTATACATATGTTTCCATCAACATTTCCAAAACATTTTCTTTCTGCTTGAGCCCTTGGTATCAGCTCCTCTTTTTCCCCTTCCCTCCCCCACCCTACTGCCCTTGTGAATCCTTGATCAATTATATATTATTATTGTTATTTTGTATCTTACACTGTCCATTGTCTCCCTTTACCCACATTTCTGTTATTCGTCCCTCTCAGGGTCGGCGGGGCTATATATCCAACCTTATTATGTTTCCCTTTTCTCCCCATTTCATCCCTCCCCCTATGCTCATGATATCACTACTCCCACTACTCTTCCTCAGGGGGTTATCTGTGTAGAACTGGGTCATTATTGGTGGGAAGGGAGCGTTGGGGAGGAGGAGGAAGCATTCAGGAACTAGAGGAATGTTTGTGTTTTGTCTGTGCGATACTGGTTGAATCCTCCCTTCCTGTAATCCTTCTGTGGTAGGATGTCCAATTGTCTACAGCTGGGTTTTAGATCTCCACTCCAATCTGCCTCATTTGCATCAATATAATTGTTTGTTTTAGATCTTTTGATACCTGATACCTGATCCTCATGATCACTCAGGCTGGTGTGCTTCTTCCATGTGGACTTAGTTGCTTCTCTGCTAGATGGCTGCTTCTTCACCTTTGAAGTTTTCCATTCAGCTCTTTGACGACATCAGTTCTTCCATTTGTCTTAGCTACTCTGTGATTAAGAGCAAGTTTGAGTCTCTTCTGACATTCACTTTGATCTTTTCTTTCTTGCTTGCCTTTTTTAATGACTTTTTGCTTTCTTCATATATGATGTCCTTGACGTCATCCTACAGCTCACCAGGTTTTCTGTCATCAGTGGTGGATGCATCAAGTATGTTCTTGAAATTCATATGAGATACTCTTAAGGTCATATTTTGGCTAATGTGGAATTGTTTTCATTTTCTTCAGCTTCAACCTGAACTTACATGAGCAATTAATGGTCTGTTTCATATTCCCAGGTCTGGTTTTAGCTGATGATATTGAGCTTCTTCATCATTTCTTCCCACAGATATAGTCTACTTGATTTCTGTGTCTACCATCTAGAGAAATCCATATATATAGTCACCACATCTTGTTATTGAAAAAAGGTATTTGGGATGAGCAAGTGGTTGGTCTTGCAAAATTCTATCATGCAATATCCAGCATCTTTTCTTTAACCAAGACCATATTTTCCAACTATTGTTACTTCTTTGCTTCCAACGTTTGCATTTCATTCACCAATAATTATCAATGCATCTTAAGTACATGCCTGATCAATTTCCAATGGAAGACATTGTAAATTCTTCAATATCTTCTTCACAAGCTTTAGTAGTTGTTTCATAGATTTGAATAATAATTATATGAAATGGATTTCCTTGAAAGCAGATAGACATTATCCTATCAGAGACAGCACTGTACTTCCAGATAGATCTTGAAATGTCCGTTTTACCTCTGAATTCAATGTCATTTCTCTTGATTGTGTCATTCCCAGCATAGTAAACCATGTATGACTTCCTAATTCAAAATGGGGCAATACCAGTCTATTTCAGCTCACTAATGCCTAGGATACCCATCTTTATGCATTTGATTAATATTTTATGATTTTCAACTTTCATAGACTCATACTTCATACAGTTCAAATTCAAAATGAATTTTTGAAACTGTTTGTTCTCATTTTGCCCCATCAGCAAATGAAATATTGTGAAGGCTTTACACCCACATGCTTTACCTCACTCACATCATTATGGTGATAAGGCAGCTCTTTCTCAATCATGTTTGACAATGTCATCTTCTGGGATTATCTCTGAAAATCCTCTGATTCTTTTCATTAGATTTTCAGTAACTAACAATGCTTCAGCACTATTCTTATGGTTTTCAGTGGCCAATTCCTCGGATGTGGACAGTAGTTTCTCTTCGTAGTCTTTTCTTAGTCTGCAAGCTCTGCTGAAACCTGTTCACTGTAGGGTCATTGGCATAGCCTTCAACATCACAGCAACACATAAGCTCCACTGTATGACAAACTGACAAAGAAGTGATGGAGAACAAATACTATCTGTATTAGTCTGGGTACTTTAGAGAAACAAATCCACAGAAACTCATGTATAAGAGAGAGTTTTATATAAAGGTTAAGTGAGCTTTAAGAAAACATCCCAACCCAGTGCTGCCCAACCCCACAAGTCCAACATTAACCCATTAACCCATATGTCCAACACCAATCCACAAAGTCCTCCTCCATCTCACAAAACAGACTCAATGATGCCGACTGGAGGAGGAAAGCCGAGTCAGTGAATGTGTAAGCATCTCGGTGCTGGCAGGGGTCTCCACATGGGTGCTCTAGCACCCAGGGCTGCATCAGGGCAGTTCCATGTGACTTCTCCTGGGGGATGTCTTGTAGGAAGTCAGTTTTGCAAGCTGAAGCTGGAACTGCTAAGACAGCTGCACCCTGGTCTGACCATCACAAAGCAAGAGACCCCAGAACTAGAAAGGCGAAGCTCACCAAGCCATTTATCCCTCCACCCTTCAATTAATCCCACATGTGTTTATTGGCTAGGTTGGCACAATAAACTAACTCACTATCTAAAATAAAATTCATTTCAATGAATAGAAGTAACAGCTAATTAGACAATTCAGAAGAAATGATCAATGTACTGGATCCATAACAATAAAACTGTCCAATTTTTTAAGCTGAACATGAACATAGCCTCAGAATGTTGTTGCAAAGATCATGCAAGTAATTTAGCACACGTGTAACTGGAATACCAGAGGACTGTGGTGCAATCGAAGAACAGAAAATATATTTGAAGAAATAATGAATACAATTTTTGTAACATCGCTGAAGACAGTTGTGGTTGTTCAATGGTAATCCTCTCCTCCAGAAAGTTATTTTATTCCAGAACTAGTGAATGTGACCCTACTTGGAAAAACAAATGACTTTGCAAATGGAATTAAGTGAAAGATCTTTAGAGGAGCTCATTCGGGATTATCTGGGTGGAGCCTAAAGCCAATGATAAGTGACCTTATAAGAGAGAGAAGAGGAGAAGACAAGGATACAGAAGAGTAGAAAATCATTTGGAGTTGGAGGCTTAGATTTTAGTAAGTATCCATAATCCAAAAAGAAAAGAGTTAAAAAATGACTTTTCCATCGAGCCTTTGGAGGGAATGAAACCTTTCTACCAATTTAAATTTACATTTCTAGCCTCTAGAAGCCTGAGAGAAGAGATTAATTAGAAACTGGGTGGCTACTCAGTTGGTTAAAAATTTTATAGTAATCACAAGAAACTGAAGTAACTATGAATCTAGATCAAAGGAGCCCAACACACCGTAAGCATATTCATCTGAGTTAGTTAATTGTGCCAGCCTGGCCGATAATCACATGTGGTGCTGGTTGAAAGGCGGAGGGATAAATGGGTGGTGAAGCCTCGCCTTTCTAGTTCTCGGGTCTCTTGTTTTGTGATGGTTGTATCGGGTGCAGCTGCTTTAGCAGTTCCCTGCTTCAGCTTGCAAGATTGACTTCCTCCAAGACATCCCCAAGGAGAAGCCACATTAATCTATCCCAATGCAGCCCTGGGTGCTGGAGCAGCCGTGTGGAGACCCTTGCCAGTGCTGAGATGCTTCCACGTTCATGGACTCAGCTTTCCTCCTGAAGTCGGCATCATTGCCTCTGTTTTGTGAGGTGGAGGACTTTGTGGACTGGTGTTGGGTTAATGGGTTAATGTTGGACTTGTGGGCTTGGGCAGCATTGGGTTGGGATGTTTTCGTGATGCACCTTTTCTTTACATAAAACTCTCTCTTATACATGAGTCGCCGTGGATTTGTTTCTCCAAAGTACCCAGACTAATACATCATCTTAAAGATCAAATTGGGCATAATTCCATGCTTCATTAGTTCTGTATTTTAAAAGCATCGGTGGTGCTGTTGTTCAGTGTCCTTGATTGAACAGGGTCCAACTCACAAAGATCCTGTGCGCAACAGAGTGACCCACTACCTGGTTCTGGGTCGTCCTCACAATTGTTGCTATGTTTGAGCCCATCACTGCAGCCACCGTGCCAACCCATCTTATTAAGGTTGGTCTTCACGGGCCCACTACTTTACCAACCATAGGGTCCTTTTCCAGGGACTGGTTTCTCCTGGCAATATGTCCAAAGTATGTGAGAGGAAGTCTTTCTTCTAAAAGCACTAATAGGCAAAATTTTTATTAAATTAAATGGAAATGTTGGACCTGCTATGGTGGATGATGGTGGAAAGGAAGAGAGAAGGGTGTATAATAAAGAGACAGGGAATGAGAAAAACAAAGAAAGGAAAATTTGGACCTTCCCATAAGGAAGGTTATAACATTAACATGCAGTAGATATGGGGGACTGAGGAAAATAAAATTATCCTAGAGTTCTGATTGTTGTTGTGGTTGGTATCATGAAAGATTTTAACTGTGAAATAATGTTTCTCCTGAATTTAGAAAGATACACAGTAGGCTAAGAGTTTATTAAATGGTTGATATACTTTGAATATTTGGATCAAATTATTTTCTGAACCATTTTATTAGGAGCTAATCCATACATCATAACATTCCATAGTTCTTCATAACAACCAGTATTGTACAATCACTACCACAATCAGTTCCAAAACACTTTCTCCCTTCTTGAACTCTGATATCAGCTCCCCACCTCCCCTATCATACCTCCAAGTTGCCCTTATTTTAATTGTTGTCTCTATAGATTCGATTCACCTACCATAGCTTTCATATACAAACAAACATAGAAAAAACATATAACACAGTCAAGAAGGTTACCAACAATGACAAAATACAACAGATACAACTTTAAGAGAGAGAGAGATCAGGGGTTCGCAACCTTCCTAATGCTGTGACCCATTAATACAGTTCCTCATGTTGTGGTGACCCCCCCCACCATAAAATTATTTTTGTTGCCACTTCATAACTGTAATTTTGCTACTGTTATGAATTGGGAGACTCCTGTGAAATGGTCGCATGTCACAAATCCCATTTCAGCTGCAACATTGCCAAGAATTTGGTCTTATAATTGAATTTCACCTGTATTGCGACCCACAGGTTGAGAACCCCTGATATATAGAGATAGAGATTAAATATTTTTAAAAAACAAATCAAGCACAAGTATGTAGAAAGGAGGTCAAGTGACAAGATTTTAACCATTCAAATCAATTTTATCATTTTAATCTAATATAGTCATCTCGTCAATACTCTCTGCCTCATAACCAGGTTATTCCCATCCCTCAATTATGGCTAGAGGGAAATCACCAGAGGCATATTCCTTGTGTAGACCCTGCAAATGTATTTTGGGCTTCCAGTGTCATCCATAGCCTTCTGCACATCAGAATCTCATAATTTAAGCTCTGATACTATTCCCTCTTTTGGATTTAGATTATATAATTTACAATTCTTAGATCATGCATGTTGGTATGCTTCTTCCATATGGGCTTAGTTTGGAAAAACAAGCAAGCCAACAAACACAATATCAGCAGTCAATATTGAACATAATGGATCGCTTTTCTCTTGATATTGAGAATAAGACAAGAATATCCTCTCTCATCCTTCCTGCTTCATGTTGTATTGGAAGTTCTAGCTAGAGCTATAAGAAAAAAAACTAAGTTAATTGTGTCAATATGAAAAATAAGTCTTTATTGGGGATGATATAGACACATATACAGAATATTTTTTAAATATCCATATATACAGAATATTTTTAATATATCCACAAGACACTTCTGAAGCTAATGAGGAATTTGACAAAGTTGCAAATTACAAGACTAACAACAACAAAAATGAGTTACATATATATATTCTTGCAATGAGAAACCAGAATGTAAATTAAGAAAACAATTCAGTTTACAATAACACTTAAGAAAATGAAATAGCTAGAAAAAATTTAATCAATCCTGTAAAAGTATTTATCCGATAAAAAGTATAAAATACTGCAGAATGTGGTTAAAGAATTGAGAGCTCAAAATCCATTCATATATTCTCAATCTAAAAGCAATAAGTTCTTATGACATGGCTCTGCATGATGCTCACCTACATGAAGAGATCACTGAAGAAATGGGTGCTAGAGCTAAGTCTGATGAAGAAACTAGATGGTGCCTGGCTTTCAGAAACTAGATGGTGCCTGGGTCTTAAAGGCTTGTCTTCAAACAAGCAGCCACCTAAATGTACATGAAATAAGTCCACAGGGAAGAAGCACACCAGCTTGTGTGATCCAAGGTTTGTGAATTATAAAATCTAAATCCAAAGGAGGGAATGATATCAGAGTTTAAATTATGAACATCTGCTTGCAGAAGGATATGGATGACAGTGGAAGCCAAAAATCCATCGTCAGGCTCTACACATGGATTAAGCTTCCAATGAATTTCCTCTGACCAAAATAGAGGATGTGAATAGCTTTGTTCTCAGACAGAGAGAATTGTAAAGTCAATTATGATAGATATAATTGGGTTAAATGCAATATCTTATCATTTGATTTCCATTTTGGGCCATTTAAAAGTTGTTTCAGTGTGAAAACTTTTCAAAAGGAAGGGAAAACTTACTTAGATTACACCTCAGGTGAAATCCCTCTGACCCTAAACCAGGGATATGAAT
>NW_022111379.1:28307620-28312148 GCF_000313985.2 Echinops telfairi
ATGATTGTAAAATTCTCCTTGCTCAAGTGAATATTAATTTTAAACATGATTCTCTAGAGACAAAATACTTGAGATGCACTTTTTTCAGGTAATGTGGAACATAAAACCATGTGATGAAGCTAAGTGATATGATTTATTTTCTTTCAAATATGCTTCTAAATAGCTCTGTGAATTTGAATCAGTCTAACCTTTCTGAGGTACATTTAAAAATTAGAAAAATGATAAATTGTAAGTTTCCTTACAATGATAAAATAATTTAATTTTTAACTTAATACACACTGCTGTAATAAGATGCCATAATGAAAACTCTTTAAAATAACAGCAAAATTACACAATTTGAGATACTATTTTATTATTATCATTATTTATTCTTTATTTGCCTTACAATAATATAGCCAAATGGTTCACATACCAAATATTTAGAGCAAGATAAGTTAAAAGTTTGTCTTATAGTGACAACTAATAAGTGTAACATAAATGAGAAGTAAAAGCCTTTAATTGATGAAACATATATTGTGGACTCACCTGGTCTCATAAATGGCATAAAGTTTATTGTTTTCCTTGAATGCATTCCTAAAAAAGAAAAATAATAGATAAATATAAAATTCAATATTACTGTTAATATTTTAAATTCCTCTAATAAGAGTTTTCTCAAGTTGTGTCTATTTGGTAGAATATCTTGTGTTTTTAAGAAATTTATAAAATAATGTTGAACATGCATTCATATTTTAAAATAATGCACGTGATTCCTTTAAAAACTAAAAATAGAACTACTATCTGATCCAACAATTCTACTCCTTAGTATGTATTCAAAAGATTTGGAAGTGGAGACTCAAAGAGAGATTTGAATGCAGATGTCCATCACAACAATAGTCACAATACCAAAAGGGTGGAAACAGCCAGTAGCAGACAAGTGGATAAAGAAGTTTAATAATATGATACGGCTTCAAAAAGTTTGTGGTTGGTGAGAGGGGCGCTGCCTGGAGGGTGAAGGGAATTTGGGGTAAAAGTGGGGAACCGATAACCTCCTCCCTGGGGGATGGACAGCAGAGAAGAGGGCGGAGGGAGACGTGTAACTTATGACAAAACTATAATAATTTATGAATTATGAAGGGTTCATGAGAGAGGGGAGAGGTGGGAGGGAGGGGGAAAATGAGCAACTGATATTATGGGCTCAAGAAGAAGGCAAATGTTTTGAGAATGATGATGGCAACAAATGTACATATGTGCTTGACACAATGGATGCGTGTATGGATTGTGATAAGAATTGTACGAGCCCCCAATAAAATAATTTTCTTAAATGAGAATAATTAAAATAAAAGTTTGTGGAAGAAATGGAACTGAAAGAAAAATGAAATTTTTTCCAGATACTTTTTGAAGTCTCTTCATATCTACTCAACCAGTAGGAGAAATAAGATTTTGAAATATGCTGCAATATGGATGAAACATGAAGACATTATATATTGAATGAAATATGTCAACCACAAGAGTGCAGATATTGTATGGCTTAATTTATATCAAAATAAGACAGGAACTTAATTCTAGCCCCACTATCAGAACAATTAGTTCTTATGATATGGCCCCACTTGACTCCTACCACAAGAACAGATCATTAAAGATATGGGTGCTACAGCAAAGTGTGGTTAAAAAACTGGATGGTGCCTGGCTATCAAAAAGAATAACGTCTGAGGTCTTAAAGGCATTGTCTTCAAACAAGCAGGCATGTAAGTCAGGCTTCAACTAAGTCCACGTGGAAGAAGTGCACCAGCTTGTGTAATCCAAGGGTGGTAAATAATATAATCCAGATCAGAACGAGGGAATGGTATCAGAGCTTAAATTGTGAATGCTGCGTTTGCAGACACCTATGGATAACAGTGGAAGCGCAAAATCTAGTTGAAGGATCTACATACAGATTTAACCTCGAGCGATTTCTCTTGGACCATAGTCAAAGGAAGTGAATAGTCTGGTCATCAGACAGTATTGTAGAGATTATTATAATAGATTAAAATGTAGCATCTACTTTGAATGGTTAAAACGCAACATCTGATTTGATCTTTTTGAAAGAGTTCTAGCAAGTTAAAAGATAGTGAAGGGGAAGTAAATATGGAAAAAACCTATTGTGAATCCCTCTGAACATAGACCAGGGAGGAAAATAGCCTTGCTATCATACAGAATGCATTTAAAATGACAGATATAACTAGGTTAAAATCTAACACCTTGTAATTTGATCTCCTTATGGGCTTATTTTAAAGTTGTTCTAGTTCTTAATAGTTTCGGCTTTCTTTCCAGTCGGAGTTTTCTCTATTTTATTTTGTTATTGTTGTTAGCTTTTTCAACTCCCAGTTTTGTATTTTTGTATGCTTTCAGTATATGAAATCCAGGATGTGTGACTCAATAGAGAAAGTAACTGGAATAATGCTTCCTTGGGAGTATGGCAGGGAGTGTTGGGGGGGAATGAGGAGATAATAACAAGAATTACAAGAAAAATGCTCTAAGATTGATTTTGGTGATGTCTGTACAACAATTCTTGACATGATTGAACTATTGAATGATATGTGAATTATGTCCTAAAAAACTTTATTTTTTAAAGACCTTTAAAGGTATAACTTAGTGAAATGCTGTTAGCAACTTACTTTAGATTCTTTCTAAAATGAAGTGCCCAAATATGCAAACCACTTTCCAAAACCATGATGGTTATAGGAAATATATGTCAGCTGTCATCACCAGGAAACCTCTCCATGTGATAATCAATAAAGAAACAAATAAGTGTTAGGTAGGAGGCATACGAGAAGAACAGACAATGGTCATGATAAATTACATTGATTGAGAGTAGACTCGCTGAGTCAATTATTGTAATTGCTATCAATAAATTGTACACCTGTAAAAGAGTAGAATTGGCAAAAGTTGTATAATAGACATATTTTCACTAATGACAAAGAAAAATAGTAACTGCTGAGACTGCTTGTGTGTAACCAAATACCACATGGAATTTAGTTCCTTGGTTTAGGGGTTTATGGTAATGGTTTCATGGGTCATCTAAGTTAATTGTCTTACTAATATATTAAGTGCTTATGTCCTACGTTCCACTTTTTTGCAAAATGCCTGGTGTGCTGAGCTTGTACATGACCATCCAAGGCACAACTGTTCTTTCTTCACCTGGACCAACATATATAGAATGTGTGACTGAACTCCATAAACAATTGCTTCTTCTACCATGACACAAGAACTGGATGATGCCAGACACAAAAATAACTTTGGCCAAAGATTCTATAGAAGAATCTTGTTCAGAATGAAGAAAATGCAGAACAGGATTTCAAATTCTCACTGACTTCAGATAGCCCGAGATAGTCTTCAAACTGTAAAATAAAAATATCCCATGAAGTTAACTTTAGCTTAAATAGTAGAGAATGTGTGCCTTAAACATTATATGTATATGCTATCAAACAACTCAAAATAATAGATAGAACAATGGGGGCAGGGCACTAAGTGTAGGTTAATGGGGGCGAATCAACTCAGAAAAGGAAAAGGAAAATGGTTTCACAGTTCAAAGAATGGAATCAATGTACACAGAGATATGGTTGCATTGGTTCAGCTTTTGCTGTGCATATCCTAAACAACACCAATAAAATAAATACTTAAAAAAACTTGAACATAGAAATTCTCGCATGACCCAGCAAGCCCAATCCTAAATATATACCCCAAAGAATGCAACAATGCAAACAAAATCCGCACACCAATGCATCACAGCATTTTCCACAGTGGTCAAAGAAGTGACAGTAACTATGCCCATAAACAGATGAACAGAAAAACAAATTGCAGTGTATACACATAATAGAATATCATTCAGTCATAACGAGAAAATCCTAATGCATGTTACAACACTATGAAATTTGAAACATCTTGCTAAGCACAATATGCTAATCAGAAAAGAACAAATATTTTCGTATTTTATCTATATGAAACAAACAAATATATGTTGTTAGTTGCTGCCAAGCCAGATCTGACTCATGGTTATCCATTTTGGGCAGATACACAGATACACATGAATACAGATATGCATTGGCGATAGATAGATAGATAGATAGATAGATAGATAGATAGATAGATAGATAGATAGATAGATGATAGATAGATGACAGATAAAGGTAAATAATTTTAAAAATTCAATATCCTCTTTAGAATAAGTTTCATAATTTACACAACCCTCAAAAAATTCTCACTATACCAAAACTAACATCATGATAAGTACAGAAAATATTGGAGTTACTAGTGTTTTAATTTTTCTTGGATTCACAATCAACACCCAAGAAATAGCTGTCAATAGGAATCAGAATGTACTGCATTGGTTTAATCTGCTGCAAATGATCACTTCAAAGGGTTAAAAAAAAGAGGTCACCTTGACGATGAAGGTGCATTCCTGACACAGCCACGGTAATATTGTATACCTTCTATGTAAATTTGGACAATGAATAAGGCTGGTTGGAGAATTGATGACTTTGAATTATGGTGTTTGCAATGGATATTAAGT
>NW_022111379.1:28313210-28314224 GCF_000313985.2 Echinops telfairi
GAATTCCTTGAAACAAACAAGAAGCTAACACAACATATCAAAGTTTTGGGGACACAACAAAAGCAGTTATCAGGGATTGATTTCTAGCACTAAATGCACACAAACTGAGTACTTCGTAAGCAGAAACTTTCTTTTTCCCACTCCATCCAGTCCTTGAACACACACACATGCACACACACACACATTTGCTTGGGTTGTGCACACAGTTAAGCACTGGACTAATAACTAACCGGTTGGCTATAAAGATCTACTCAGAAAGACATGCGTAAAGAACTGCTTCTGAAGGTTTAGCTTTGAAAACCCTATGCAGTGCATTTCTACTCTGCCCAAAATGGATAACCACGAGTCAGAACTGGCTTGGCAGCAACTAACAACATATATTTGCTTATTTCATATAAATAAAATAAGATGATATCTGTTCTTTTCTGATTAGCATATTGTGCTTAGCAAGATATTGTGTAAATTATGAAACTTACTCTAAAGAGAATATTGAATTTTTTATTATTTACCTTTATCTGTCATCTATTTGTTTATCTATCATCTATTTATCTATCTATCTATCTATCATCTTTGTCAATGCATATCTCTATTCATGTATATCTGTGTCTTTCTCTTTTATTTCTTTATTTCTTTTCTACTTACTTCCTTCCTTTTTCTTCCTCCCTCTTTCAGACCTCCTCAGAAGCACCAAAGTCTACTTCTTTCTCTGTGAAAACAATTCATCTTCTTTTTTCTTTTTTATGTTTTTATTTTTACATGGGTTTTATTGACTGCAAAGGCATTTGACTGTGTCGACTATAATAAACATGGATAGCCTAGAGAAGAATGGGAATTCCAGAACACTTCATTGTGCTCATGAGGAACGTGTACATAGATCAAAAGGCAGTTGTGGGAACAGACTAAGGGAATGCTGCATGGTTTTTTTTGTTTGTTTGTTTTTTAAACATTTTATTAGGGGCTCATACAACTGTTATCGCAATCCATACACACATCAATTGTGTAAAGCGCATTTGT
>NW_022111379.1:28317405-28320239 GCF_000313985.2 Echinops telfairi
CCATTTCCCTTCATCTTCACCTGTCATAACCCATGCCCATAGACGATTATCATTTCATTTACTGTCTCTATAGATATACCTCTCCTGCATGTCATATACAGGAAATCATACAAAACACAAACAGAAAACAAACAAATGACAATAAAAACCAGCAGTGACTAGAGAGAATATAGAAAATTCTCAATTTTAAAAAATCAGATAATATTACATACTGAAACAACTTTAAAATGGTTAAAAGAGAAAACAAATGATAATTTATTAGCTTTGCTATCAGACAGAGGGTGTTGTAAGGTTGATTGTGGCACATGTGATAGTAGTTTCTTACAGTATTTGTCTTTATGGGATTGAGTAACTTTGCTGAGATAATGTCCTTGTATATGTTGTGAGATTTTTGACAATTTCCTCACTATTTTTCAGAGATGCGTAGTATTCCATTGTATTTATATATCAGAGTTTACTTAACCATTCCTTCCCCGATGGGCATTTTAGCGGTTTCCATTTTTTTCTGATGTGAATGGCACTGTTATAAACATGGGTATGTATGTATCTTATGATGTTTCATTATTTCTTTCTTTGAGGCATATACTGAGTAGAGAGATAGCTGAGTCATATGGCATTACTATAGGAATTTGTTTAAAGAAGTGCCATATTGCTTTCCATGGTGGCTATAAAATTCTACAATACCATGATCAGTATATGAGGGTTCCAATATTTCTACCTACTCTCTAGCACTTATTTTCTTAATTAAAAAATAATTTTCTATCAATGGTGGGGCAGGATGGTATTTCACTATTATTTTAATTTGCATTCCACAGAGTGTTTATGAGCATTTCTTCCCATGTTTGTCGGCTGTCTTGCTGTCTTCTGCCCATTTTACAATTAGATTATTTGTGTTTTTCTTACTGAAGTGTTGAAGTTTTCTAAAGACTACCAATATTAGGCCTTTATCCAATATATTATTGTCATTTCCCCCCAAGTTGTGAGTTCTCTTTTTATTCTTTCAATGAAGTCCTTTTAAAAGATTTTTCTCCGTGATATTTATTTCGCCTTAAGTAATTATTACATACAAAAGAACCCAAATTTTATGAGTAAAGAGGGCTTGTAGAAATCACAGTCTGTATTAATTTCATGGGGTTAACGTGACAAATTAGCACAAACAAGTGATGTAACCCAGATTTATTCTCTGGCAGTTATGGTGAATAGAATTTTGAAATCAAGGTGTCAGCAAGTCATTCTCTGAAGGCTGTAGGAGTTGGTGCCATCACTGACTCCCAGAGTTGCTGGCAATCCTGGACATTGCTTGATTTGTAGATGCATCATTCCAACCTCTGCTTCTGTCATCACATGGCATTCTCTCTGTGGGCCTGGGTTTGATGATCTACTCTTCTTATAAGGATACCAGCTGAAATAAATTAGGGCTCACCTGGGGTCTCAGTTTAACTAGATTATGTCTGCAAGGACCGTATTTCAAATTAGGTCATATGCACAAGTACCAAGGTCAAGAATTTCACATATCTCTTTGTGGAAAACAGTTCAACCCATAGTAGTAACTGAGAGAACCATGTATCAGAGCACCGTTAATGATAAAAGGAGAAGAAACTTTCCAACTTAAGATACCCAATGAACTATCAGGCACTATTCTAGGCACTCATACAAGTCAACTCTTTTAATGTCATTGGAAGAAAATGAGATGAAGAAGGTCTGTAAGCAAAGGGTGGAAGTAAGGAGTCATAAACTGAACCCTGATAAGCAGGAAATTGATGGAGGCACATGGCATTCCCTGGCTTCCTTGCGGCCAGTCCACCACACTTTAAGTGATTCATGACTCCCGTCAGCAAAGAAAGGATACTGGAACTGTGGGATTTAGAATTCCCGACTCTGTTTTAAAATCCAAAACAGGCATAACTGGTTGCAACTCATAAAACCCCGCAGACTCTGGCCCTTAGTCATCATTCAGGCCCAGAACGGAGCTCACCTCCTCTGGTACTATTTTGGGGGAGTTTCTGATGATCTATTTCTCCTTATGTTACAAGTCTGTTAAAGTTTTCTATAACAGGCTGGTAGGTAATGTGTGTCAAGAAATTTGTCCATTTCTCCCTGGGTTTTTAATTTGCTTGAGTACAGTTCTTCATAAAAGAGTGTAGTTATTTTTTTGTTGTTGGTTGGTTCTGTTTTGATGTCACTCATTTCATTTCTTATTTGTATTATCTGCTTCTTCTTTTTCTTTGCTAAATGTGTCAGTGTTTTGCCAATTTTTTAATCCTTTCAATATACCAAAGTCTTGAATTGTCGATACTTTCTATTTTTTCTGACCTAACATCTATTATTTCATTTCTTCTGGGGAGTAGAGTTTTATTGTGATTTTTATTTTTTATTTGTTTATTTTTTGGCTGCTCTTGCTCTGATTATTGCAGGTGTTAGGTTAAGATATTTATTGGGGTTCAGTCTTCTTTTTCGATGTGCTTATTGCTTTACATTGCATGCCGAGTACTTCTTGCTGTATAAATGTTTTGGAATGCTGTATTTTCATTTATCTCGGGAAATGTTTTAATTGCACTCTTTAAATCTTCAGTTACCTAGTGCTTGTTAAATAAACTGTCCAATTTCCATGTAGTTGGTATTTTGCCTTGATCATCCTATCATTGAATTCTAATTTTATAGAATTGTTATCTGAGAAGATGATTTTTAGTATCTCCTTGTTTTCAATTTTTTTTTCTTTTCCCCAAATTTTTGAAGCTTACTTTGTAATCAAACATACGATCTATTCTGAAGTACATGCACACTGGAAAACAATAGTGCTGTTGTTGGTGAAGCATATGTCTAAGACAGGGGTG
>NW_022111379.1:28321374-28335074 GCF_000313985.2 Echinops telfairi
GTTTACTATTTACTTTACTCACAGGGCATGGTAGTACTAATAGACAGTGCGTGTCATCTTATCCATTAGATTGTTAAAATGGTACCTTCAGAGGTAACCTTTTAAGTGAGTGTTCACATGAGACATGATTATCTTTACTTTCTTTGCCCATTCAGAGAGGTCTTTCCACACACCTCTTCCCCACACCTCCTCATTATCAATTTTCCAGTCACGTTCCTTCCAATCCCCTGACCATCCAGTCAAATCATTAGCCACAATCCATGAATCATTGTACAGTCTCACATTTGACCATTTCTCCATTGAGGCAAAGTGAATGGCCAGGTACACTGCTTGAAATTCTGCACATTGGGAAGATTTACTATCCTTTACTACTACTACTGCCCTTCAGGGAGATCCCAGAATGGTTGTAGTGCTGCTGCTGTCGATTTATGAGTGGCACCTGCATAACATGCAAAGCCCTCAGTAAACCAAGCACAAACTTTCTGTTCCTCAGTCAACTTCTTATAAGGAACTCCCCAAGACACCATGGATGCAGACTGGGAGAAGGAAGGTACTGTGACATGAGTGGAGACTGTGGGCATTTGGGCCACTTCATGTAACTTACATGTACCCTCAGGTCCTGCTCTAGTCCGGTCTGTATATACCACTTCCATTTAGCAATGGAGTGTTGCTGTGCATGTCCAACTTTATGACTCTGTGGGTTAGACAATATGCAGTTCATAATGGGCAGCTTAGGCCTCATGGTGAGTTGGTGGCCCATGGTGAGGGGTTGAGTCTCAATGAAGGCCCAGTAACTAAGGCCAACAGCTGTTTTTCAAAAGTGGAATAGTTGTCTGCAGAGAATGACAGAATTTTACCCCAAAATCCTAAGGGATTAAAAAATAGGGGCCTGCCAAAGACTCCACACTGCATCTCTATCTGCCACTGACACCTCTAGCACCATCGGGTCAGCTGGATCATATGGTCCCAGTGGCAAAGCAGCTTGCAGTGCACGGCAGCCTAAACCTGTTGCAGAGCCTTTTCTTGTTCTGGGCCCCACTCAACATTGGAGGCCTTTCATGTCCCTTGATAAATAGGCTGGAGTAGCACACCAAATGTGGGATATGTTGCCTTCAATATCTGAAGAGGCCCACTAGGCATTGTGCCTCCTGTTTAGTTGTTGGTGGGGGTGGGGGAACAGAGTAGATACATAAGCTTATCCTTCACTTTAGTGGGAATATCTTGATATGCCTCACACCACTGGACACCTAGACATTTTACTGAGGTGGAGGGTTCCTGGATCTTTGTTGGGTTAATATCCCACCCTCTTGAATGCAGGTGTGGTGCCAATGAATCTAGAGTCTGTGATAGCTCTTCCTTAGTGGGTCCAATCAGTATAATGCCATCAATATAATGGACCAGTGTGACATTCTGTAGAAGAAACAGGTGATCAAGGTACCTTCTGACTAAATTATGGCACAGGGCAGAAGAGTTGGTGTACCCTTGGGGGATAGTTGTGAAAATGTATTGTTGTCCCTGCCAGCTGAAGGCAAACTGCTCCTGTTGGTCCTTCGAATTTGGTATTGAGAAGAAGGCATTAGCCAGTTCAATAGCTGTATACCAAGTACCAGAAGTATTAATTTGCTCAAGCAATGAAACCACATCTGGAACAGCAGGTGCAATTGGAGTCACCACATTGTTAAGTTTACAATAATCCACTATAATTCTCCTAGATCCATGTTTGTTTGTTTGTTTGTTTTATAAGCCCAATAGGTGAGTTCAACCGGGATGTGGTAGGAATCACCACCCCTGCATCTTTCAAGACATTGATGGCGGCACTAATCTCTGCAATCCCTCCATGAGGCTGCATTGTTTTTGGTTTACTATTTTCTCAGTCAAGAACAGTTCTAATGGTGTCCACTTATCCTTTCCTACCATAATTGCCCTTATTCCACATTTCGGGAATCCAACATGGGGGTTCTACCAGTTACTAAGTATATCTGTTCCAATGATGCATTCTGGAACTTGGGAAATAATGATGTGTTCGAGGGTGCACTGAACCACTGTGAGTAGTACCTGAGCTATGACTATTAATAACCTGACCTCCATATGCCCCCAGTCTGACTGGAAGGCCTTCAAAACAATTTGGGTCTCCTGCAATTAGTGTCAGTCCAGAGCCAGTGTCCAGTAATACCCCAAAAGTTTGATTATTTTCTTTCTCCCAGTGAACAGTCACTCTGGGGAAGGCTAGAAGAAAGACTAAAAGTATAAACCTTTGATGTAACAGAGTCCTTCTTCAAAGGGACCCGGCCTTCCCCTCATTCACAGGGTTGTGGGTCTGTAAACTGGCCCACGTCTGGGAATTGATTGGGGGGTCATGACTCTCTATTCTGGTGATTTGAGTTGAACTGCTGTTCACCTGATCTAGCATTCTTCTGCCTGTATAGATCACATAAATATTTAGTACCGTTCCCATGTATATTCCCCAGGCTTCTGTCTGTACATATTAGAAATCTTGAGCAGGTCTTAATGAGTGTAGCAGATTTCTTCCTGAGTCACCATCTGTAACTTACCTTTAGGAACTTTCTGAGACTTAATTCTAGTTACAGGTCTAGAGGAAATAATGTGTGATAGGCTGTTTCCTGGGGGCTCTCAGCAATATCTTATAAGGCTTTTTCCCCAAGCAATGCTCCAGGTCCAGCTCCATGTCGCATTTCAGCACACACAGTTTGATTGGTCTGCTCAAGTGTGAGTTGTTTTACTGATAGTGGATTAAATCCCTCAGGTGGGAGGAGTGTATCTCTTGACCAGATGGCTCAATAGACTCTAGGGCCTTAATATTCTCCTCTTCTGGATCATCATATTCTGGATCATCATCATATTCCCATCCCATGTTTCAGGGTCCCCTTTCTTTCCGATTAGTGTCCTTAAATATCAGGCACTGTTCTAGACCTACAATCCAGCTGACACTGCCATTCAGCTACCCATCTGATGAGACTCTGGATCTGGTCTTCGGCAATGTCAGCTCTATTACTAGAGGAGAGAAGGCTGTCCTTTGTGGCACATGCAGAAGCTTTTAGGTCTTTTATTTGACACTTGAAACATGCTTCTGAGGTTCTGAGATCATCACTCTCCTTGATCACACTTTCTCTTGTAAGGAGGACCAGTCAACCAGCTTCCCCGTACTTCTCATCCCTACAAAACTGCTGAAAAATATCAAACACACGATCACCCAGAGCCTCTCTTCTCACCAGCACTTCATCTACTGGTGATGGTATTATGGATTTTGCCTTTGCCACTTCACACTATGGATTAACACCACCCTTTCTAGTAATGGCAGACTTATCCATACATTTAGGGGTAGAGGCAACATTCTCGGTACTGGTATACCTAATCAGACTGCAGAACCAATTCAGGAAACCCGTATTTATGATCTTGTTTCTCCAGAACTACTCTTGGTACCAACTGTGTTAGGGGTTCTCTAGAGAAAACCAGGACAGGTGATTTGGATATTTATAGCATCATTCATAGGCCATAGAAACTATCCGTTAAAATTTTAGCATGTTTTGTTTGCTAAAACAACGAACTCATCCCTAATGTGATGACTGGATTGTTTCTCTTTGATAAGATGGGTGATGTTAGTTGGTATTCATGTTGATGCTACTCACAATTGCTTTTTCAGTTTTGCATGGATTAGTATGGAGCACAATTGACTCTGTGATGGTAAGTGTGGAAAAGAACTCCATGGAGCAGTAAGTTGTTAAAACACAGATGCATATTTCAATGCATGCTTCTTCCAGTTGTACAAATCATCATAGCTTATTTAACATTTGTAGAACTCAAGTGGTGGGAAATTGTATACAGCTTTCAGTTCCTCATCACTTTTCAGCTAAATGATCTCATGTGTAGGTTATCTCATATCAGCTGGTTTCACACTGAATAGTGTAGCAAAGGGGTTCAATTCCTTTTGGCTACTTTTCGTGATCTTGAATCTTTCATTAAATGCCTCAATTAGTGTCACACATTCACCAGCATATTCAAATGCCCTAGAATGCTTTTGTCCTTCCAGAGTGGGGAAATGCACCATTCCTTTCTAGTTGCCCTTTCCACAGCTTTAATTTAGTTTCAAAGGTATTCACATTTGAAAGCATGGAGTTGAGACAGCTGGGGCCCTACAGCTTGATGTTCAGCTCTGAGAGGTACATGGTAATGTCCATGATGAGCCCTAAACGCTAGTCACTTGCTATTGTTGAAGTTCCCCGACTGGCTTTCCTGCCATCTTCGTGAATTGTGTGATTTCCTTCCACTGTCCATAAACCCTCAAGAGCATGTTCCCATGACTCAGCACCGTACTTCACAGTGATAAACATGATCACTATGCTAGGAGTCAAGATCGTTCAGTAACTCCTTAAACTTGAAGCTGTTAAACCCTTTGCTTCTGACAAAATATGTGCTTGACATTATTGCTGACATCACATTGTCCAGTTGCACAGAGACTTTCTTGGTGTATGATTCAGTGGCTTAAAATTGAATCACTTGTTTCAAGACTAAGATTCCATTTCTTTTGGCAAATTAACCCTTTCTGTGAGTCAATCATCCATTACTAGAGCTTCATCTGTAGTAGGACCACTTAACTTTCCAAATGTTAGTCTCTCAAACAAGTCCTCAACCCTTATGTAGTCATGCATGGCTTCCAGTGACAATAATTCCTTTCATGTGTCAAACTCATCAGTTAACCCACACAAAAACATGGCCTGTTGATTAGTATTTGTTATGTCTGTTGTCTTATCACAAACCAGAAGGGAAAAAAAATTGGAAATCTACGGAATCCTTCAGCGTTGTTTTTTCTTTCTCAATATCTTGTACTAAATAAGAAATTTGATGTGAGATGTTTCTCCAAGACAAGCTAACACTGAAACAACTTGTCCAACGCAATCAATTCTGCAGCAGCTACCGTGCATCTCACAAACTCTGTCTATCTGAAGCCTCAGCTTCTTTACAGGTAGCTCGCTCACTACAGAACTTGTCTGACTAACATTGTCTCTGTCCCGATGAGGCCCAGGGAACGGGGATTATTCTGATTTCACACTCTGCTGAAAAACATTGATTTTATCTATACATATTTGTGCCAACCACTCCCCATCCCGGCAGCCAATTTATTGAGCGTAGCATGTTTTGAGCAGCAACGAGATTCTAGATTGGCTTTTTTTTTCACTATTACTAAGACATTGCCATAAACCAGGCACACAGGTGTGCCTTTGACTTCAACAACAGCAACAAAATAAAAATTTGTCCATTTTTCTTGGGCAGACTGACACTTTGCATCTACCTTTCTTCCCTTTGTAGTCAACTTTTTTGGTAGAAGGTCACCCACACAAGTTTTAATAATTATCCAGTGTGTGTGTGTGACCAGCAATTTGATTATTTTACTTTATTACTGTTCTGATCCTGCATCTTGGATTAGGAACATATCCAATATTCATTTTCTCTACTGTTGAGGTCTTTTATGTATACTGTAATTTCCTAAATCTTCATCTGAGATTCAGCTTTGTGAGGATTGTTGATTATGGGAGTGTGTGTAAAGATTGAGTTGGAGTTATTGTCTGAGTCAACAAAAAAGTCATCATAACCATCATGAGGGACCATATGATTGCATATTATCTCATCATCACCAAATGCTGTAGTTTAGCCACAGTGTATTAGCACTTTCACATGTACATTCCCAGCCTGCCTAGCATAGACTGTTCTCTGAGTCACTGCAATAAAGGCAGAAGGGCCACAGGCAACTGAACGATTCTCATAATTGATTGTGTTATAGGGCCATATAAAATTATTTGGTGGGCCTTATAAAAGCCCTGGTGCTATAGTGGTTACCTGTTGGGCTGCAAACTGCATGGTCGGCAGTTCAAAACCAGCAGCAATTCCATAGGAGGAAGCCTGAGCTTTCTAGTCAACTAGTTAAAGTGTTAGAAACCCATAGGGAAGTTGCTAAGAGTTAACACTGACTTGATGACAGTGAATGTGTGTGTATAGGGCCCTGGGGCCAGTTGTTCCCCACCCCTGGTTTAAGAAATCAAATTGAAAGGTTCTGTTAATTACTTTATCGACATTCTTGTTGATTTTTCTTACCAGTGAATCTGGTCTTCTTTCAGAGTGGTGTATTTGAGTCTCCTACTATTACTATAGTATTGTCTATTCAACTCTATGAGTTTGAGTAATGTATTTTGAGGATTATTCATTGGGTATATGTGTTTATTATAGTTACGTCATTTTGTTCAATTACACTTTTAATGATATATATTTGTCTGTCAGGATGGCTTTAACTTTGACATCTATTTTATCAGAAATTAATATTGCTAACCTGTTTTTATTTTTACTTCCATTATTTTGACATTTTTCCATACTTTGATATTTTATCTCTGTGTGTTTCCTCTAAGCAAGATATTAATGACTCTTTTTTTGTTATCCATTGTACTAATCTTTGTCTCCTAATAGGTGTGTTTAATCCATTTACATTCAAAGTTTTTATTGATAAATGTGATTCTATTACTGCCATTTTCTGTGAGTTTTTTGGTGTTATTTCTTTGTTCATCATTATTTTCTCTATTGTTTGTTTTGTTTGTAGGTGTTTCTTGTAATTTTTCTTTGTTTTTGTCTTTATTTTACTACTTAGTAAGTTTTATAGTTTTCCTCCTTTTTACTTTGTTGATGTTTTATCATTTTCTTTGAGGGTAGTTTATTTTTTATTATTTTCTTTCCGAGTTTGTGGCAGTTTATTTTTATTTTTATTTGTGAACTAGTCAATTTCTCTGTTCTACTGTTTTATATTTATTCTATTCCCTTTATTACTTTACTGTTGTCTTCATTTCAGATTGTTAACACTGGTTCCCTATTTTCAATCTGATAGGCTTGTTTCACTTAGTATATTCAGTGGTTTGATATTTTGATGATAGAATTTTGTATGATGATCTTCGTTTGCTCTCTGCTGTTGTTCATTCTCTGTCTAAAAAGTCTCTCATTATTATGATTTATCTGTGTAAGGTTGATCTTATTTTTTCAAATTCCTGTCATTTTTCCTTGTCTGGAAATGATAATCTTGCTGGGTATAGGATTTGTAGTTGACAAATTTAAGGTTTTATATATATCACTCCATTGCTTTCTTGCCTATGTGGTTTCTATTGAAAAACAAGGCTTATTTTGATTGGTTTACCTTTAGAGTTAATTTTTCTGTTTCTGAGTTGTTCTCAGACTCTTTCCTTTTCTTCAATGTAGGAAAGTTTGAAAATGATATAACATGGTGATAATCTTTTGGGGTTAATTATATATCGGGTTCTTTCAGCTTCTTGAGTGGTTATTTTCTACTCTATCATGAGGCTAGGGAAACTTCCAGTATTTCTTGAATTACTTGCTTTATTTTCTGTTATGAATTGCTTATAAATTGTAAGCTGTTCTTTTGATAGTATCCCACAGAATTCTTAGGTTTCCTTTAATATTTTGTTCTTTGTATAGATTGTTCTTCTTATCACCTCAAGGGATTTGTCTTTGAACTCACTGATATGGGCTTTCATTGCTTCAATTCTATCAATCCATAGTTGTGTACTAAACAAAACTATCAAATTTGGAGAGGAAATGATAACTTTTGCAGACAACCACCAGCTGACAGAAGTTGCACAGCAGACCTACAGTGTAAGAAATGTTAAAATTAGTTATTGAAACAGAATTATGATGAAATACAATAGAAATTGTTTTTCTCATTTTTAATGTTTTTGAAAAGTTAATTTCCTTTTGAAGTAAGAAATAATTGGCTAATCTATGTAGAAGAAACATGTGTGACAAAAAACAACAAACCAACACGATAAGCTTCCCCACAAACAAATACACACACAAACAAAACACACTCAACTACATTCTTCTCAAGCTAATTCCGATTTGTGACTTTCCCACTGAAATACATTCCATATGGTTTTCATTGGCTGGCATCATTACAGAAGCAGAAAACCAGGCCTTTTTGCCATGGTGCCACTGTATGGGTTCAAACTATGACCTTTAAGTTAATTACCAAACTAAAAGCAGTAGATGAACACAAATGGTTTATCTATTCCAAGGATTTTTCAAATATGAAGTATAGGTAGGCCATAAAGAAGTTACATACATATATATACAAATTGGATTTCACTGTTACTGCATGTAAAGTCTTCATTAGCACCCATTATTACTCTTTCTAGTTTCTAATATCCATTGCAATGAATACACAGACACAAAGTTCATGATTAACGGATTTATTAAGGAAATTAAGTTTGTAATATCAGTGAGAAATGCTTGGAGTAGTTGCTTACCAGGGCATATAACGAAGTTTTATGTCTGCTAATAAATGCCCAATGGGCATACCACTCTGCTTGAAGCCTCAAGGAGAAGACATTCATTTTAAGCTTGGTGGGTCAGCAAACTGAGCTCTCTGCACCCTACTTCAGAAGTCTCAGTCAGAAGGCACTCAGCTGTACTTGCGTGGGCCAACAATTCCAAGTTCCCTAATTAAGTGTCCAGACGCATCCCACTCCACAAGCAAGTCCCCTACACAAGAGTACTCAGCTTGCTCAGTGAGTTGGGAAATCTGTCCCTCTGTTCTATGCTCTGCTTCCTCTTTCTGCTGTTGCTGTTCCTCGTATGTTCTAGCTGCCATCTGGATCCAAGAGGTTTACTGTGCCGGGATCTCCAGAGGACTCATTCTACTTCTGGCTCTTGCTGATAATGAGATCCCTCCCCCTGCTTCACAGAGGGCTCATTTTATACACATCCTGGGAATCCTTTTGCAATTACAGGTGAATTCTACCAGTATCTCTTTCCTCCTCCCTCTCCTCCCTCTTCCTCCTCCTCCTCCTTCCCCTCTCCTCCTTCCCCCTCCTCCTCTCTTACAGAACTGGGCTCTATTATCCCATGATGGGGAGGGGTTGGGGAGTGAAGGTGGCAAGGTTTACTCAGTTTAGCGATGATCGCAGTGTGGGGCTGTGAACACATACCAGAGGTGGAAGGCATCTTTGGCCTGGGGTGTGGCTGGACAAACACCACCTCCTTGCGGTCACACTTCTGACAGCACTGGTCCTTGGCCCCTGGCAGCCTGGGGTCCTGGGACAAGGCGGTGATGATCTGGGTCAGTTCATCACCAGTTCATGCGTGATTTTGTTGACGTAGAGGCAGTTGTTATGGGCTTCTTGATGGTAGTTACAGTTCTGGCAGGCATAGAGCAGAAAGCGGTTCTCTTTGTCTTCCTTGTTTTACAGCATGTAGTTACTTCAGAGAGGGAGAGGCCAGAGGTCATCCCCCCACCTTTTTAAGAGACCCATCTAGGGAACAGTCCTTTGGTGGGATTTAGAGACTCGGCTAGAAAAGCCACATTAAATAATGCATTGCCCCTGCACTATATACTAGAAGCTTATCTGCTGAAGCAAGATTCATACACAATACTATCATTTAAATGCTGTAATGTTACATAAAGTCAATAAGTAAAAAAGTTCACGTGTATATTGTAAAATGTAAGACCATGGTTAAACAGTGGATAAAATGTTTGATTGCCAATCACAAGGTCAGCAGTTTGTATCCACTAGGTGCTCCGCAAGAGAAAGATGTGGCAGTCTCATTCCAAAAAGATTAACAGCCTTGGAAATCGGGTGAGCAGTAGATTAAGCTCTAGCACAACCACAAGAAATAAACAAAGAATGAATGGAATAACTAAAATTATGAAGATTGAAGAGGCTTCAAAAAGTTCATGGGAAAATTTCATTATCGTTCAATTCCTTTTTTTTTTTTCTGTCCCCTAAACTGTGTGAAACCCTCCCAAATATAAATAAGTCTTTGATGGAGATAAAATGGAATCAGATAAACTTTTAAAAGCCTCTTTAGAACTTCAATGGTCTCTGTTTTCCAAGTAACATAAATAAGGTGGTGGTGCAGGTTACATGTCAGAGGGAAAAAAAGATGTTCTCAGGAGTTCATGTACATTATCAGTGGGGTGAGGGGCAATGGCGAGGGTAGGCAAGGAAGAGTAAATGTAGCCCCAGTGCTAAATCTACTTTTAAAAATAAAGCCAGCAATTAAGATTTATTTATTCATTCATTTGTTCATTCATTCATGCATGCATGCACGTGAAATCTGTTTCTTTAATAATGTCTCTAATTTATTTTAAAATAAACCAGGTACCATAGAGTCTATTTCATCTCTTAACAACTCTGTAGGATGGAGTAGAATTGTCCCACAGGGTTTCCAAGGTTGCAGTCTCCATGGAAACTTCCATGTCCTTCTCCCAAATTAAAACAAATTTGTCCGTTTGTAGCCTTCAGATAATGAATTTTGGAGCTCTGATTGAAATAATGTGAAAAGTAACATAAAAAACAATGGATTATAACACAGCATATGTGTTCTATAAAGAAAACATTTATTAGTTAGTGAGCCCACCACGTTCCTTTGTTCCGAGTCTTCTTTTTTCCATATTCCTGTTCAAGCTCTTTTCCAGAATCCACTGTTTTTTTTTTCTTCCAAAATTGCTCCCTTTCTTCCAGTGAGATTTGACCTTTCCTTTGTCTTGCCCAAAGCTTTCTTTATCAGTCTACTGTGAATCCATGTGATTCATTTTCATCATTCCATTAATGCATTAACCTAGTATTTAAGCTCCAACAGTTTGGTGCTTGCTCTGTGTTGTTTTTGATATTTATATAAGCTTTTAGTGTAGCTTTGCCTCTTCTCAACTACAGTTACTAACATAATTCCTCTCAAGCATTGTGACTTTTTCTTTAACAAAACTATGCAATGGCAAATTCTTACTTCCAGGGTGGAGTTAACTCCTTGGCTCCACTTTGCATGTGTTCTCAAACTGGCCTCCTCCGACGTATCTAGTCGTACTTTTTATTACCTTTACCTTGTATTTTATTCTTCACAAGTACAAAATCATGCACAGTTTCTTGAATGTCTTACCCCACACTTGTGGATTCTGAGTTTAAAACATCATCCATTCAACATCTTATCATTCAAGGTGTAACTTCCTCAAGATGACAATGCCTTTCATGTTTTGTCTCCTTTACTACTGTCCACGCAACCAGTCAGCCTTCTCATTTTCTGCTCTCAATTGGGTTGCAAAGTGAGAGTTCTATAGCAAAGTACTCCAATCATAGCTCAGCTTCCCGATTTGAGCTATTTCAGGCTCTCACGCTAGAAACTCGATTTTTATCAACAGGGGAACAACACTAAGATTATGTGGAACTGGGATGCCCTCTACTGCATTCATTGTTTTGTTTTATTCAATATAAAGAATTCAGCTGATACAGCAAGGCAAACATTGACCTCCAAATTAAAGTAGCACTTATTGTGGAAATGTTAATAAATATTCTTTTAAAATCGCAAGCCTCTCTAAAGTGCTGACATGTCTTATTATTCTTCTCTCTCAGTTCCATCTAGCATGTTGGTATTGCATAGACATTAGGAGGGGAAATTAGGTTACCATTCCATCACAAAGAATACATGGACATTCAATCGTAAAGAACGATCTTACTTAAAAGATTTCATATATTTAATCATATACATGGAATTTAAGCTAATAGAAGACTTATAAAAACCAAAGAGAGTTTAAATGTAATGCATCAAAAGAACAAAAATTCACTTGCAATTGACATTTTATTCTTCAGTCATTTAGGTTTATTTTCAAGAATATGCATAACTGAAATATAAAATGATTTCTTATCCATTTACAGTATTTTTGTCTTCACTAAAAAGATAAAATGATTTTGTATGAAAATCAGTAAAGCTATAATTTCAGTAGCTATTAAAATTCTTTGATTTGTATTGTGTCCTTTATTCTTGAGAGAATACTAGTATTTCTAAAGGTAGAATTCAAACATCTAAAAGATAAACTATATTTTGAAAAAATTTAATTATCTGATTTATAATTGGAAAAACTTTTTAAATGATCATCATCTTTCCTATTATATATTTTACATAATACAACTGTAACCAGAGTTATTGCTTTCTTTCTGTAACTGAATGTATATTTAGAATATCACTTTTTATATACAATTTTCAACATACATATATCATTATGTTCTGTTACTGGAATAAATTCACAGTTCCTCATTGGAGTATTCTAGAATTTTTTGAAGGTGCAAAAAGCACTGGAAGATTTTCTTTGAACTTGATATACAAGGAATTTGACATAACTAAAGAACTGAGGCACTTAAATCCCTCCATGGAAGATTAAATATATATATTTCTGAATAAGTGTTAGAAATTGACCTTGTCACAATTTTTCTCTTAAAGGTTACTACAAATAACAAAGACTCACAAAAGTGTGGAATAAAAGTATAAAATCCATCTCGCCACTCAAGGGTTTGACCTTAATTCATGAACCTTTTCCACTGAGTGTTCTGTCCAGAGGGATCCCTCTACCTCCTGATGAAACAAAACATCGCTATCTTGAATTGTGCTTGGGTTTGCAGTCATTTTGTGCCATTTGCAGGGAGCCTTGTTTCTCTCCGGTATTCATTTTAATCTGGTATGTGTATGTGTGTGGGGATTAAATAGCTGTCATCAGTACCACCTTCACCTCTCACTGCACCACTTAGACTAGAGATAGGCATGGTCACACAGAAACCGTAGTAATGAAATCTCATCTGCTCCAATAAAGATCTACAGTATCCGAAACCCTACTGTGCTCTACAGGGCTACTATGAGTCAGAACTGATGCAATGGCAGAGGGTATGGGTTTTGTTTGTTTGTTTGTTTGTTTGTTTGAGTTTGTTGAGTGGATACACAAGCAGCAAAGTCCAGGGAGTTCTTGACAGCCATTTCTACAGAGCCCTGTCTCCTTGCTTTGACAAGGTGGTCTCTTGTCAAGAACTGAACAGTAGTCAGAGTACCAATATCATGAGTGTAGGGGGATGGTCAGGGAGGGGTTAAGGGGAGAAGGGGGGAACCCATCACAAGGTTGGATATACACTGTATAGCTCCCCCCTCCTCCCGAAGGGGACGAAGAACAAATGTGGGTGAAGGGAGACAGCAAACAGTGTAAGATACAAAATAATAATAACATATAATTGATCAAGCATTCACCAGGGTGGGAGGGTGGGAGAGGGATGGTAAAAAAGCGGAGCTTGCACCAAGTGTTCAAGTAGAAAATGTTTGGAAATGATGGTGGCAATCCCAATATAGGTACAAATACACTTGATACAATTAATGAACAGTATGTTATAAGAGCCCCTAATAAAATGATTTAAAAAAAGAACTGAACTTTAGAAAGGTTCCAAATGATCCTGGAATTAGGTAAATACGGTGTTATTCAAATCTAATCCCCCCTTTCCAATAATATCAGATAAAGCGATGGTCACATTCGAGTTCCTTTCTGAAGGGAATAAGAGGCCCGCCAAGAAAAAACTCAAGAATGGCCTAGGTCAGGGAACAGAGGCACTTGGGTTGACCCTTGAAGAGCTAGGGTCCCCAAGAGCCAGACCTCTGCCTGCTGAAATTCTGACAACTTTACTGGGCACACTGCGGCGGGGCGGGGGACGCGCGGCTATTGCCCAAACTGCCCCATAGGTGACTACAGGCTCTGAAGAAACTTCATTAGAAATCAGCCCTGCTCCCAAACCAGGCCTACCTGCAGGTCCCGAGCCCACCTCTTCCATTCAGCGTCAACCAAGGCGGCTTTAGGGAGGGCCTAGGTGGGAACGCCTCCGCGAGGG
>NW_022111379.1:28335436-28350103 GCF_000313985.2 Echinops telfairi
CCCTGGCTTCTGCGGTTCGCTCTCCTCGGGGCGTCGGAGCTCCGAACTGCCTGGTCCACGGGGGAAGCGGAGACTCGAGGAGGGGGCTCCCCACCGGGCGAGGGCAAACTTTGCCCCGGGAATGCCGGGGCGAGACGGCTCTGGAGGGCAGAGGCGCCCTAGGCAGCCCACCCCTGTCCGCGGCGGCTCCCGCTTTTGCGGAGGCCAAGCATCCTGGGCCACAGGGAGGCAGCTCCGAAGGCTGGGGACCGTGGTCCCCAGCCAGAACGCGAGACCAGACCCGCGAGGCTCGAGCGGGTGGTGCGTGCGGGCGCCTGAGCGTCGCGTGCGGCCCGCAGCAAAGAAAGGTGCTGATGGACGAGCGCTTGCCTTGGACCGCGGGTCTGGAGCTGGAAGGGGAACACCAGTCAGCACCACCGGACCGGGGAACCATAGCGCTTGCCGACCCCCCACCATTCTCCCCCCCGCTACACACACACACACACACACACACACACACGCTGCAGAGGACGGGGTGCGGCACCCTGAGCAATGAGTAGCCCAGGCTGCAGAACCGCAGCACTCCCCACGCACCGCGCTCGCTCGGGTCTGGGAGCCCAGTGCGTGCTACTTGAAATTGACCGGTAGTGAGAGGTGCCACCGCGGTTTTCTCCAAATCCCACAAAGCATGTGCCCTCTGGACTTCAACACTGAGGATCCCTAGGCGTCCACCACCTGTTCCCCTGAGTCTTTGAGAGAAATCACAGATGGCCTTTGCTTCTGAGGTGGGACCTGTTGTGAGTTTACCTGGGCTCCGGGGCAGGAGGGGAGCTTATTGTGAGCTCCCAATATTTGTGACTCATGCACGATGTGCATACGGGGGTTAGTTATGTGCATAATAGGCTCACTAAGGTTAGTTCCAGAGCCCAGAGGTTATGCTTGTCTGTATCTCAAACGCATGAATTAGGGCTGAGCACAGAACTGCGGTGACTATTACGTTATTTAGTATTAACAGTGATTACAGTTATTGAATTATTGTGATCCGGTGTCAAGACTTGTTTCTCATATGTGCTATTTCCCCTTTTCCACATACTTTCAGCATCTTGCAGAATAAGGAGTAGCTTGCTGGCTTTGAACACGTGGTGAATATTTCAGAAAGGTAAAATTATTCCACTTGTGGACTTAACAGACATACAAATGGCAGTTGCTCAGATAACTGCTCTTTTTCCCAACACTAGGGATAATGGGTCATTTGCTTAAGATAAAATGCTTAAAAGTAAAACCGTGTTTGAGAAAAGAGAAAAAAATAAAGCGGAAAATGACTGTACTGTATATAAATGTGGAAACTAAGCCATGTAACATTTTTCTTGCCCCAACTTTGTTCCCAATAAACATCCATAATTCCTGGCTTGGAATCACGGCAAGGAAATGACAGCCAGATTTCTCCTTTCTTTGTAAACTGTGAGGTATTCACAATATGATCAGATTCTAGGAACCATTGACACTGAAGCACTCATGCTCCTATGCAATTCCATTCTGTATTCTTTTCAGCTTCAAGATAAAGTTGGGGAAGGAACAGTTATTCTTCCAAATTCATCTGCTTCAAGTGTTATTCTCATTGGGAATGGACAATGGAATGCTCTCTAGCTTTATCATGATCAAAAACCTCCTCCTCTGTTATGTTTCCTTGAACTTTGCCAGTCATTTTGGGTGAGTTGCTAACTATACTTTTGTCTTGTGCCTCTTAAGAACCTTTATAGAGTGGTACCTCATTCTCACTGAGTCCTGACACGGCTTGGCACTTTCTTCTTGAGCAAGACTGTTTCTAGTGTAGGGTCCTTGCAGTGATTTGGAGACTAGAGGCAGATTATGTTCTCAGAAATAGGAGTTAGACATGGCTTCAGCACAATGTGGTAGTTCACATTTATAAATGACTTTTATTGCTTATTAGACAAGACGTATACAACACTGTGATGGCCTCACTGGTTCCATTATGAATGAGATTTCCCTTTAAAGCAGTGGTTCTCAACCTTCCTAATGCCTCCACCCTTTAATACAGTTCCTCATGTGGTGACCCCCCAACCATAAAATTACTTTCATTGCTACTTCATAACTGTAATTTTGCTACTGTTATGAATCAGGCGACCGCTGTGAAAGGGTCGTTCAACCCCCAAAGGGCTTGTGACCCACAGGTTGAGAACTGCTGCTTTAAAGCAATTTACATGGCATTGAAAAGTAATTGTACTAGTTTGAGAATGACTAGAAGCCTGGAATTTGTGATTGTGTGGCCATTTCAATGCAGATTTAGAAACCAGAAACTACACATATGTGCCTAAAGATTTCAAAGGTACCTCTGAGATTCTGGCATTATCATTGTTGTAAACCGCCATTATTTTACTTTTAGTACTAGTATTCCAATTCTAATGTTTTTCACCCAACTAATGATAACTAACATTCCGGATCTGTTCATCCGACATGATGCTCCCTTTTATCCTTCCACCTTCCCTAGAAATGGTTCAGTTAATCAAAAGGCTTATAACGTGCAGCTGGAGTACTATTACAAAATTGAGTTTCAGGAGAATGGACTCAAGCTGGTCAGGTGTTACTTCTGTAAGAAGCAACTCTGCTGTGTCAGTCATAAGTGGTTCTGAAGAATGGGATGACTCAGCCACCGAGAGCCCTCCTCCTGTACAGATTAGGAACCCAAGAGAGAGGTTTGGAACTCTCCTATCCCCTTCCTAGTAATGGGATTGTCGTCAGATCTGCCCTAACAGCCAGTTTGAGACCTCAGCCAGAACTCTGTTCTGCAAAACCAAGCTCAGGAGCACCTACTGTCACCCCTCACTGTCATAATGTTCAACGTGTTCTCTGTACATATTAATGAGAGCACCTAGCCATATGACCCATAAAGAGGCCTGGTGGCATAGTGAATCCATCATTGGGCTACTTCCATAAGGCTTGCAGTTTGAAACCAACAGCGACTCTACAGGAGAAAAATTAGGCTTGCTGCTCCCGTGAAGATTTATAGTCTTGGAAACCCACCGGGTCAGTTCTGCTCTGTCTTACAGTTGCTGTGAATCTGAGTCAAAATTAACTCAGTGGTAGTTAGTTTGAGTTAGTCTTATGAGCCCTTCAATCATCCAGAGAACTCTCTGAGGAAAGACAATACAATGTTATTCTTGCCTTGCTTCTTGGCCTGGGTGGCCACTGCCAGACCCTGCTTTGTTTTCCTTACCTATTAAATGAGAGATTATCTTTCCAAGTACCCTCCCTAAGGTTTATAAACTGTGATGTTCACAATGTTCTTTTTAATGAAAGATGTATGTATCAAGATGTGTTGAAATCAAATAGAATGCTCAACTTTCTAAATTACTGTATCAGATAGTTGTCTTATTTACTGATGTCCGACATAAAACCTAAAACCAAACCCACTGCCATGGTGTTGATTCTGACTCATAGCAACCCGTTAGGACAGAGTAGAGCTACTCCATGGGGCTCCCAAGGCTGTGAATCTTTATGGAAACAGTCAGGCTTATCTTTTTCCCTCTGAGTGGCTGGTAGGTTTGAATTGCAAACCTTTTTATAAACATCCCAGTGCTTAACCTACTTTAGTATAGAGCAATCTTTTGAAGGTGAGACAGATTCTAGGATTGGGAACACATTCTTTATAACATTTTGGTAAAAACAAACAAACAAACAAATAAAAATATGTATATATATATTAGGAAATTGCATGCTATAGGCTTGAAATTACTACTCCCTTGTAGATACGAACATAAAATATGAAGTTATGTGCATAGCAGACCAGCAATTAGAAAGTTATACTTTAGTTATTTTTTCATTTTATAATTTCTCAGGTATTCTTCAAAAAGGAGAAAGATTTGTTAGTTTCTAGAAGCCAATACCGAGCAACATGGTATAATTCCTCTCAATAATTTAATAGAAAATTGACTGTTGGAGAAGCTTTAAAATCTTTCAAGTATAAAGTCCTGAGGCCATTCTAAACCAATACATCTTATATAAAGTACATGAGGTGCAGAAAGTATAAAAGAAGAGAAGTATTTTTAATTCTACCACTCAGAGACAATCATCCTTAAACATTTTTTTGTTTCTACTCTTTGTTGCTATGGATCTTTTATATAGTTGAAATCATACTGTGCGTTGAATTTTGTTCTTTTTTTATACGTAACACTATACAAACTCTTTAAAATGGATATATTTGCACCATACAACTGCATTATAGTTAACAACTGCTAGCTAGTGTTGAATCTGTAACAACGCATAGTGATCCTGCGTTTGCAAACTGGACTTCCTCCATTGGGTTTTCACGACTGTAACCATTTGGAAGCAGGTCTTCAAGCCTGTCTTCTGAGGTGCCTGTGGGTGATACTGAACTGTTAGCTTTTTGTTCAGTGTCAAGGGCTTACTGTTTGTAACTGCCCCCAGACACCCGCTACTTACTTCCCTAGTTTGTGTTATTTACAGTATTTCTGAGTTTGGTTTTAGAAATTTTAATTTAGTGAACATATTTCAGGTTGCAAAACTTTTTAGCAATTGAGATATTTTTAAACGTGGGAATTTATAGCATATTCATACAATGTTTTTAACCCTTGATCTTACATGTCCGGTTTTGATAAAGCAGAGTCCCTAGCAAAGTTGAACTGAGTTCCACATATCCTTTACAGGAAGCGTGTACATTTCAGCTGGCATAAATGACATTGTGATGCCTGGAGACGAGTCTTATTTGTAATTCTTCTTTTACAATGCATTTATAGCTCTTTTCAGTTTCATTCAACTATACCTATATCTACGAATATGTTTGTCAAATCCTAAAGAAAGTTTCATAAAAACGATTTGATCCTGAATCTTGATGCAATGATAGCTATCACACTTTTAAACATCTCTAATTTTAACATAAATATCTCTGTTTTTAAAAACATCTCTATTGTTTTTACATAAATGCCTTAAGGCATTAGTACCATCTTGCAGTTGACATTAGCGAGGCAGATGTAGAGCTTTCTTGGGATTCATATTTGGTCCTCTCTGATAGTTCCACACAGCATATGAGATTTGCCCAAGTTGGCTCTTGTGCCCGTTTACTTGATTACAGTTGTTTTCAAAGAATTTTTACAACAAACCGATCTAAGGAGAAAGGAAACATTCTTCCAAGAGGTATTTAGTTTGGGGGCTAGATAAAATTTTCTTTTCTCTAAGATTTCAGGGGAAAGGATTTGGGCAAACATTTTCTTTTTTACTGCAGAGTTATTTTATGATTGAATTTAATGGGAAGGTGAAAGGGAAGCCAAAGACCCACACTATGAGCAAGACTCCAGAGCAATAGAAATGTGAGGTCCTGTGAAAATGTAAAAGAAGCCGAAGAACTGACCTGAGAAGTAAAAATAATCTTACCGAGAAACAGATGGACACAGAAGGAAACAGAGTTTTTATGCAAGGTTTTGTGTTTGGGAAAATTGATGTTTAGTGTTTGTGAAAAGCAAAAAATAAGCATGAAAGTAAAGAAGCAGTCATTATATTAAATATGTGAAATTGCTTTGGAAATATATAAGTACTACTTATAACCATATGTTATTTCTTCTTCTATTAATATTATAAATTTGATCTGAATCACCATCAGTAAATTTATAATAGTTTTTGTAATTCTTCAATTATTTTTAAATTATATAAAGGAGGTTTCAAATATATAATAGAACAGAGACCTTGTTTAAAAGTCAGTTTTATGCCGCTACATTTGAAGGCATATCATATGGGGCATTAAAGTTATTTTAATGAGATCAGTAATCAAAAGTGCCATGGAGGCTTGATAAACCCTGAAACTGCTTTCCTGAGATAATATTTAAACATTAAACCTTTAACCAAAATTACTCTCAAAGTCTTCTTAAAACCAGGTTTAACTTGTAAAGAATGACTGCATTAAACAGTGTTCTCTTTTAAAAGCTATATCTATAGGGGATAAAATGGACAACTAAAATGTGAAAGATGAGGTAGAAAATCTAAGGGCAATGAGTTTATACTAATTGGAGGGAATCAGTTGAAAAGGAGGATGAGAATGGTCATATATATTGCTTCTCCGCCTTTTGGCTAAGATCAGTGTGGAGAATGGTCATATAATTTGAAGACTACCAGTGTCACCTATCTATTCCTGTAGCAATTGTTGAATTTTGCATGTTCTGCTGTATATTCTCAACAACAAAAATAAAAATAATTTTTTATGAAAGTAAATTGCATAGAAAAATGAGTATAGAAGCAGTGTTTGAATCAATGTCCCTATAAAGGAGCCATGGTGGCACAGTGGCTTAAGTGTCTAGCTAAAGGCTATTAACCAAAAGCCAGTAGTTCAAGCCCACCAGCCTCTCCATAGGAGAAAGATGTGACAGATTGTGTCTATCAAGATTTGTAATCTCGGAAACCCTATAGGTCTATCCTCTAGCGGTAGTTCTACTGTTACATAGATTGCTTTAAGTCAGAATTGACAGTAAAGAGTTTTATTGATCAAATAAAAACCAACCAAACTGACTGCCATGGAGTCGGTGCAGACTTAATAGTGGCCCAATGGGCCAGGCTGGAACTACCTCTCTGAGTTTCAGAGACTGTTAACTGTTTATGGGAATAGAAAGCCCCATCTCTCTCCTGATGAGCAGGCTGGTTTTGAAAGGCTGACCTTGCAGTGAGCAGCTCAATGCATAATCACTAATCCACTAGCACTCCTGACAATGATCCATATGCAACACTAAATATAATGTGGAGTTTATCAGATTAGATAGAACAGTTACAAGGTTAAGATAAATTTAGAGACTTTAAATAATAAGCAAATATGACTTAATTGTATTAAATATATCCTAAGCTTTTATTGGCTGAAAAAGACAAGAAGGATAATTTCCTGACATTGGAGCTATTAATTAGCCATTGGAGAACATAATTTTAAAACCAGGGACAAGAATCAAGTGTTGTTGTTGTTAGGTGCAGCTGAGATGTTTCCAATGCATGGCTATTCTGTGTAGACAGAATGAAACATGGCTCAGTATGCACCATGCTCACAATCGTCATGTTTGAGCCTGTTGTAGCCTTGGGTCAGGTTGATAGGTGGGCACCATCTGACTCTTCATCACACTTTCTTATAGTACCAGTGTTCTCTTCATGATCGGAGATGTTGAGTAGGACCATATAATAAGTAATTTTTCTTAGATTAGGGCTATGATTAAATGTGAGTTCACAATCTATTTATGTACCTATGCTTTCTATATGTCTCTGGTTCACTTTAGAGACATCATTATTCTTTTATTGGGGAGCATATGGCATATGGCATATCATATCCCTATGAGGCCTATGGCAATTTTATTGGTAGTATCATGAATTTAGCCAATGTATGGAATTTTAAATACTGTTTAGAAAAAGAGAGTATACCTACATAGGACAGCTTTTTAGACTAAAATACATGGGCTATTGACCTGTATGGATCAAAAAACTCAAATGACTGGACACTATTTATGCAATGAGTGTAGGAGATAGGGCAAAAAATTAAATAATGCTCATTCACAAAGGCAGAACCATGCCTGCTAGATGAGGACATACCATTAAACAAAGAGAGAGCATGAAAATAGCAAATGACTGGTAGTCATGCGCCATCATTCATTGGGCAGCCTTGAAGCAAGAGCTCCGGACCAAAGTCCATTGAACTCCAAATCTTTAACTTTGGAATAGCAGTCATCTGCTTCTTCCTCACACTGGCGTTTCAGCCTTAAGTCCAAGGGAGTGTTTCAGTTCCTTAAATCTACAATAGGTGAGTGTAAGGTAAAGTCTAATTCATTTAGTGGGGTTTCCAAATTGGAGCCTTCTAGTGTGACCTATGAAGAATGTTGTGTAACTTGAAAAGACACAATCTAAAGTCCTGGTGTTCTGTAGCACACAGCTTGGCTCACCAAAGACTGGATAGAAATTAGGTCAAAAGTACCCCATTAAAAACATAATACTAGGAGTATTCTCCCCTAGGGGGTCTATGTAAGTAATGTGAAGAGTTTTTCTCAATTATTTTCTCCCTTGATTTATCCACCAGCAGACAGACCTGTCTGTACCCATTCTCCCTTCCTCTGGCCTTGAATTTCCATTAAGGTTAATGGAGCACCCTTGTAAGAATGTCTGTTGATTTGTAGTGACCATAGAACATGTTATATGGCAGGAAATAATTGATATTCTACATCCCCCGCTCCATCCCCCCACACACACATGAGAAACTACCCCAGCCCAGGAGAGTCTCCCTCTGTAGACATGGATTTTAAGATGTCCAAATTAAAGGGGTAATATGGGTCATGTGCATTAAGCAATCTGAATTAGATTACGTGACTTAAGAACAGATGTCTACCATTGTCTTCCTGTTTTCCTTATAGTGGTGGTCTCATAATATTTTCTCTTTTGTGACACTAAATTCACTCAGCATGATGGTTTCCAGGACTAATCAGTGTTGTGAAGTGTTTCACAGGTTCATCAGTTTTGAATGAAGAGAGCACTGAAAATGATATTAAGGAAACAATACCAATTACAATAGCCATTCCAAAGATTAAATACTTAGGAATAAACCTAACGAAAGAGACCAAAGACCCGTTCATCAATATAGGATTTTCTTCCATTTGTTTTGTTTTCTTGTGATAGCATTCTATAATTTTCTTTGTATGGGTCTTTTGTCTCTCTCTCTAGATTTCCCTATCTTGGATCTCATATACAGAAAGACATACAACCCCCCCCCCAAAAAAAAATAACATCAATAGTAAAGTAAAACAGAGAAAAACCTCAGTCAAGAAGAAAGTAAAAAATGTTAAAATTTTAAATTAGTCAAAAGGGAGATAAAATGATAAGGCGTTAGATTTTAATCTACCTGCACGTGCATTTTCCAGTGCACTCTGCATCAGAGCAGAGTGATTTACATCCCTGCTCTCTGGTCAGCAAAGACTTAATCCATATGAATTTCCTCTTCACTTTTTTCTTAATTGAAACAACTTCTTTTTAATTAAATTATTTTATTGGGGGCTCGTACAACTCTTATCACAATCCATACATACATCCATTGTGTCAAGCACTCCTGTACGTTTGTTTCCTTAATCATTCTCAAAACATTTGCTTTCCACTTGAGCACCTGGTATCGGCTCCTCATTCCCCCCTCCCTCCCTGTTCCCCCTCCCCCATGAACCCTTGCTAATTTATAAATTATTATTATTTTGTCATATCTTCCACCATCTGACGTCTCCCTTCACCCACTTCTCCGCTGTTCATTCCCCAGGGAGGAGGTTATATGTAGATCCTTGTAATCTGTTCCCCCTTTCTCTTTCATCTTCCCTCCACCTTCCCGGTATCGCCACTCTCACCATTGGTTCTGAGGGGTCATCTGTCCTGGATTCCCTATGTTTCCAGTTGCTATCTTTGCCAGTGTACATCCTCCGGTCCAGCCGGATTTGTAATGTAGAATTGGGATCATGATATTTGGGAGTGCGAGGGATGAAGCATTTAAGAACTATAGGAAAGTTGTATGTTTCATCATTGCTACACTGCACCCTGACTGTCCCTTCTCCTCCTCGTGACCCCTCTGTAAGAGGATGTCCAGTTGCTTACAGCTAGGCTTTTGGTCCCCACTCCGCACTCCCCCACTTCACAATGACATGATTTTTTGTTCTTTGATGCTTGATACCTGATCCCTTCGACACCCCATGATCACGCCAGCTGGCGTGCTTCTTCCATGTGGGCTTTGTTGTTTCTCAGCTAGTTGGCTGCCTGTTTATCTTCAAGCCTTTAAGACCCCAGACGCTGTACCTTTTGATAGCCGAGCACCATCAGCTTAACTGAAAGAACTTTCAAATGTTTTTAAAGAGACATTAAATGATAAGATATTACATTTCAGCTTAACTATATCTGCCACAATTGACTTTACACTGCTCTCTATTTGATAACAGGATTATTCACATCTCTTGACTATGATCAGAGGAATTCACCCGAGGCTTAAACTATCTGTGGGCCCAGAAAATGGATTTTGGGCTTCTACTGGTATTGATAGCCTTTCTGAAAACCAGGTGTTCACAATTTAAGCTCTGATACCATTTCCACCTTCAGATTTGTATTTTATTATTTACAAATCCTTGGATCACAGGCTGCTGTACTTCTTCCATGTGGACTTAGTTGACACCTTTGCAGAATGTTTTGTCAGAAATGGATGTTGGAAATTGTCAAATGCCTTTTTGGCATCTTTTGATATCATGTGGTTCTTATTCTTCATTTTTTTTATATTGATTGTTTTTTAATGTTGAACCATCCTGGAGTCCCTAGTATGAATCCTACTTGTTCATGGAGAATTATGCTTTTGATATCTTGCTGAACTCAATTATTGGCCATAATTTTGTTGGGAATTTTTGCCTGTATGTTCATGAGGGATATTGTTCTTAGTTTTCTGTCATTGTGGCGTATCTCATTGGTTTTGGTATCAATATTTTACTTGCTTCATAGAATAAGTGTGGGCGTCTGCTGTTAGATCTCTCTGGAGCTAGATCTATACCTCGGTCCTTGGCTCCGCACGAGAAAGAATTCACACCGAAGCCTGGTTCGTGATGCAAGTGAGTTTTATGAGAGTTAGAAGAAGTTTCAGGTTTACACGGCACCCGAGAGACTCCTCCCGAGCATGCGGCCTGGCTGGAAGCAGCTCAGCGTCCCACAAAAGTGTCCCAAAGTCCCTCCCAAGCTCTACCAGAGCTCTGCCAAACTTCCCAGAGTTCTGCCGCTCGACTCCGGGCTCTTGCCTTTTCAAGGATTCCACGGGGAGGCGTGGTGGACACTCCTGGTCTGCCCCATTGGCTGAATTGAATTCACCTGGCCTAGGTGGGCCAATTCAGGTTCATGCCCACCCATGCCTACGGGGGTAGGGGGTAGAGGGTGTGTGTGTGGGGGTGTGGGAGGGGTGGTGGTGGTGTAGGAGTGTGTGTGTGTGGGAAACCTGAGCCTCTGGGCATGTGCAGGGCACCACTCCTTTGTTCCCATAGCTTGGCCCTCTGGGCATGCGTTAACGGACATTCCCAGCCCTTTGCTAACCTACCTAACACTCTCTCTTTACCTACCTAACACTGTCTCTTTCTATGTTCTGGAACTGTGTGTAAAATTGGTGACAGCACTTACCTGATTGCTTCAAAGAATTCCCCTGTTAAGCTATCTGCCCCTGAACTTTTCTTGATCGAAGGTTCTTGGTGACCTCTATTTTTCATTTTCTTAAAAGTCTATTCAGGTTTTCTACATCTGTCTGCATCAATTTGGTTTGATGGTGTATTTCTAGATATTTGTTCATTTCTTCTAGGTTACTAAACTTATTTGAGTACAGTCTTTCATATTTGTGTTATTCTTTTTATTTCATTTGAATCTTTTGTGATGTCCTTTTGCTCTCTAATTCTAGATATTTGCATCTTCCTTTTTTTTCCTTTTGTGAAGTTTGCCAGTCATTTGTCAATTTTGTTAATCCTTTCAAAGGAGTAACATTTTTTGACATTGTTTTTCTATTTTCTAATTACTTTTTTCTTTTGTGATCTTTGTGACTTCTTTTCTCTTGTTATTGGAAGGTTTCTGTTGTTGTCCTTGTTCTAGCTGTTATAGGTGTTGTGTTAGTTGCTGATTTCAGGTTTCTCTGCTTTTTTCATGTGTTCACTGATAACTGCTTTTGCTGTGCTCCAAACATTTATCCTTACTGGTTTTCTTTTGTAGGTGATTGCGTGTTGTGGGATTATTCTGGTTTGTTTCAAAGAATTACTTTCTATTATTAGTGTAATTCTTTTTTCACTTGTGGCAAAAATATACACAAGAAAACACTCACCAACAACTTCTCCATGTATAATTCAGTGCTGTTGATTATACTCTTTGTGTTATGCAAACATTATTGATATCCTCCAAGAATTTCTTAATCTCATTTATTGGATTTGTTACTTAGTTGTTTTTCATTAGGGTCTTGTTCATTCTCCATGTGCTTGGCTTTATGTTTTTGTTCCTTGTAGTGTTGAATTCCAATTATATAGCATTATGATTTGAGAAAATGGAATGTAGGGCCTCAATGTTTTTTAATTTGTCAAGGTTTCCTTTATGGTTTAACATTTGGTCTATTCTAGAGTGTGTTCTGTGTGCCCTGGATAAAAAAGCATACTGTGATTTTATCAAGTGACATGCTCTCTATATGTCTAGGAGGTCGAACTGTTTACTTGTATCGTGTAGCTCTTGTGTTTCTTTCCTGATGATCTTTTTTTCCGTGAGAGTCAGGTGTTTATGTCTCCTACTCTTATTTCTCTCTTCAACACAACGGGGGTTTGAATGATGTATTTTTAAGGTCATTATGGGCATATATGGGCATATATATTTATTATAGTTGTGCCTCCTTGCTCTATTGTTCCTTTAATTATTATATAGTGTCTACTATCGCTTGTATTATTTACTTTGAAGTTTATTGCTTAGTGATTCATATTGCCATTGACTTGGTAAATTTTTCTCCAATCTTTGATTTTTAATCAATTTTTGACTCTGAGTTTAAGATGTGTCTATTATAGGCAGCATATAGATGGGTCTTGTTTTTAATCCAGTCTGCTACTCACTGTCTCTGGATAGGTACATCCAATCCATTGACATTTATAGTTATTATTGAATTATGCAAGTTTGCTGCTGTCATTTTGCTATTTCCAGGGCAGGAGGGGGGACTATGTGATGTTAGTGGTGAATGAATCCCTCCTCTAATTCTGTGTCTTTCTGAGTGCTGTTTTAATTTTATTGGCTCTGTCTGTTGATGTGGAAAGGTCTCTAAGAGCTATAATATATACAACGGGAAAATGGAGAAAAATAGAGGAAATGGTACTTGGATAAGGTGAGCGGAAGAAGACAGAGCAAAAAATAAAAGGAACTGTAATAATAATAAAGGGCTGCATGATTAGACCAAAAGATTTGTAAAAATTATGAGAAAATGCATTTTAATGGGGGATAATAAAATTAATAAACATTCTGGAAATATGTTTCTTGAGGAAAATCAGAGAGAAAGCAGGAGATAATAAGTGAGGTTAGAGAAAGGTGTAATAAAATGATCAGACAAGAAAAGAGGATTTATTTATACATATTTGGAAGAAGGCTCCAGGATTGATGGAATACCAATTAAAATGCTTCAACAGGCTGATGAAGCACTAGAAGCACTCACTTGTCTATGCCAGGATATTTGGAAGACATCTACTTGGCCAACTTATGGGAAGAGGTCCATATTTGTACCCATTTCAAAGAAAAATGAAGACATTACTAAAATTTTAGAGCAATATCATTGATATCAGATGTAAGTAAACATTTTGGGAAGATCGTCCAATGACAGTTGCAGCAATTCATTGACAGAGAGCCACCAAATGTTAGTCCAGATTCAGAAAACAACTTAGTTCAAGGGATATCACTGCTGATGTCAGATGGATATTGTCTCAAACCCAAGAATACCAGAAAGACGTTTACTTGTTTTATTGACTATGCCAAGGCATTTGACTGTGTGGATCATAATAAACTATGGATAGACTTGAGAAGAATGAGAATTCCTGAACACTTCATTGTGCTCATGAGGATATTGTACATGGATCAAGAGGCAGTTTTGCAAGCAGAGCAAGGAAATATTGCCTGTCTTAAAATCAGGAAAGATGAGAATCAGGGCTGTACCCTCTCACCATACTTATTCAATCCATGTCCTCAGAAAATTATCAGAGAATTTTGATTATATGATGAAGAATGTGGCATCAAGTTTAACAACCTGTGATATGCAGATGACACAACCTTGCATGTTGAAAGGAAGTAGGACTTGCCACATTTGCTAATGAAGATCATATTTGGATTACAACTCAGTGTAAAGAAGACAAAAATCCTTACAAATGGACCTATAGGTAACATCATGATAAATGGAAAAAAGATTGAAGTTGTCAGGGATTTCATCTTGCTGGGATCCACTATCAGTGCTTATGGAAGCAGCAGTCAAGAGATCAGAAGATGTGTTGCTACACATGACCTCTTTAGAGTATTGAAAAGCAAGGATGTTACTTTGAGGACTAAAGTATGCCTGACCCATGCCATAGTATTTTCAATTGTTTCATATACATGTGAAGGTTGGATGTTGAATAAGAAGACCGAAAATTGATGAGTTTGAATTTTGGTGCTGGCAAAGAATATTGAAAGTACCATGGACTGCCAACAGGACAAATAAATCTATCATGGAAGAAGTACAGCCAGAGTGCTCCTTAGAGGCAAGAATGGTGAGATTTATTCTTGTCTACTTTGGACATGTTCTCAGAAGAGACAAGTCCCTGGAGAAGGACATTATACTTAGTAGAATAGAAAGGTAGCAAATAAGAGGAAAACCCTCAACACAATGGATTGTCACATTGGCTGCAACAGTGAACTCAAGTATAGGAAGAATTTTGAGGATGGCACAGGGCCTGGCAGTGTTTCCATTTGTTGGTCATGGGGTTACTATGGGTAAGATCTGACGCAATGGTCCCTAACAGCAACAATAACAAAAACATTTAGACAAAGAAGTAGAATTAAAGAAAAAAATGAGAAAAGCGAGATGAGCTTAAAAAAGAGAGAGCTGGAAGAAGACAAGAAGAGGGAAAGGAAGGAAGGAAGGAAGGAAGGAAGGAAGGAAGGAAGGAA
>NW_022111379.1:28350484-28353577 GCF_000313985.2 Echinops telfairi
AAAAAAAACCACCAAAGGAGCAAATGTAAGTAAAGTAAAAAAAAATAAATAAACCTACTATCTTGGTGGGCATTCTTTTGGGTGCACCTGTCTACTTTGTGGAGGAAGTGTGTGTGTGTGTGTGTGTGTGTGTGTGTGTGTGTGTGAAGAGGGATGCCAGAGAAGAAAGAAAGAAAGAAGGTTTAAAAAAATGTTGAAAAGCATTGCTTGGGCAGCGAGGATGTCTGTACCATGGTGCCCACATAGTTTGCTATCCATGCAGGACCACCAGAGGCCAGTGAGGTAAGAAATTTCCCTGTCTGGGTTGGTTTGGGGGCTGGGAAGGTTCAATTTATGCAAGGGATGGGGAGTGCACAGAAAGAGCTCAGGCAACTAGTTAATTGTGAAGGTTAGTCAGTCACAAGCTGCATGTGTTAGCTGAAACTTGAAGAAACTTTGGTACTTAGCTTTTGGTTTTCTGGCTTCTGGGGAGTGCAGTCTTCCATCCTGGTGGGATTTCTCTGGTAGCTGCTGAGAGAACTTTCTCATCTTGTTACCTGGCAGCCATACCTGCCTCCCCCCCCACCCCCACTGTCTTTCACTTTTGATGACTTAAAAATTTCCTCGATTTATACTCAGTGTTCTATGTTCTGAATGCTAATGGGTATTTACAGTGGTTTCTCCTCGTTTTCTGTTGTACCCCATCCGCAGATGGTTGTGCAGCTTCGCTGGGTCCAGTTCAGTTCATGTTGGTTGAGTCTGCGTTGAGGAGGCAGCTCTTTTCCAGTTGCATTTTGAGCACTTTGCAACCTGAGGGGCTCATCTTTCAGCACTGCATCTGACAATGCTCTGGTGCGAGTCATCTGATTTGCAGTGGCTAATTCTCAGAAATTGACAGCCTGTTTCTTCTTGGTAGTCTGTTTTTAGTGTAAAAGCTTTACCGAAACCTGTTTATTATTAGTGACCCTGCTGGTACTTGAAATTCTGGTGTCATAGCTTCTAGCCAGTGAGCCGCCACAGAATGACAAACTCATTGACAAGTAATGAAAAAGAAGAGACTTATCTGTTTTATTATTTTGTTCTGTCTACACAAGAATGCAAATGTAGGCATTAGTTTCATGAGCAAAGTCTCCATATGTTTCCCAGTTTTCCTCTTCTTCTAAGTAGAGCATTGCCTCTCTAACCAGGGCATTTTTATGAGTCCTTCAAGTGGTTACAATGTTTTAAAAAATATTGTAGTAAATTACATATAACATCAAATTTGACACTTAACCATTGATATATATATATATGGCACTAATTGTACTTACAATGTTTTACAAGCATCACCACTTTTTCCAAAGACTTTCTGTTACCTCAAACAGAAAAGCTGCACCAATGAAATAGTAACTCTGAATTCTGTATATAATATATTGCCTGGTAATCGATAATCTACTTTCTGACACTATGTATTTCTTTTCCAGATGTTTCATATAAATGGGATCATGTAAGATTTCTTTTTCTGTGTCTAGCTTATTTCCCATAACATAATGTTTTCTAGGTTCAGCTGTGTTGCAACATGTATTATAATTTCATTAATTTTTATCACGATGACAACGGATTTGGTTTGGTAAAGATAGATACCTCATTTTGTTTATCCATTCATCTGCTGCTGAACACTTGAATTGTCTCAACCTGTACGAATAGTGCTGCATTACAGATTGGTCTGTTAGTATCTGTTTGAGGACCTGCTGTCAATTGTTTTGGTTATATATTAGAAGTAGAATTCCTGGATCATACTGTAATTCTATATTTAAATTTAAAGGACCCGCCAACTATTTAACATAACAGTCGCACCATATTTCATTCTCACATATGACTTATGAGGATTCCAGTTTCTCCACATCCTCACACAGTTGTTAAATGAGTTTTAAAAAATATTTATTATTAATTGTGAGTTAATACATTTATCATGCCATTTCATAGTTCAATCATGCCAAGCAGTATTGTGCACTTAATACTACGATCAGTTTCCAAACATTCTTTTTCTTCCTGGGTTCTTTGACATCACCTCCCTTTTACATCCTTCCTCCACCACCACTAGACTACCCCTACCCATCTCACCAAAGACCTTATTCTACTTGCTGTCCCTATAGGTTCATCAGTCCTGCGTTTCATGTACCAAATACCACAACTTCAAGAGGGGGATTCCCCATGACTTAACACCTCTGAGATAAACCTTAATATGAAAAAAAAAACCAAAAACAAAACACAACAAAATGAAAATACAGAAAATTTTGAAAACCAGATCAGGTCTAGCATGCATCACAGGGGGATCAACTGAAAAAGTTTTAACTGTTCAAGCCAGGTTTATTCCTTTGTTCTTCTATACTCATCTCTCCAGTGTATTCTGTGTAGAACCACTTACATTCCATCCCTTAATTATGGATAGAAGGAGATCACTGGAGACTTATTCCCTATGTAGATCCCACAAATGTATTTTGGGTCCCCACTCTCATCCATAGCCTTTTGCAAACCGGATTCTCACGATTTAAGCTCTGATACTACTCCACAATTTCAATTTCGGATTATATGATTTACAATCCTTTGGTGAATGTACTTCTTCCATGTGGACTTAAATGAGTGAGAGATATTGGGTCAATGTAGGTTAACTCCATATAACAGTACCTGAGTTATTCACTTGTAGAGAATCAATCTTTCATGAGTAGACGATATTTATACAAACAAGGGGGGTTAATTGTCAGAGAAGTTTATAGGAATAATCACTGAGAATGTCCATCACAGGTTTGCTAGAATAGTACATATCTTAATACAGCATATAGGGTATTGATGTAGCAAGTCTGTGCTTGTCCATCTACCAACAGTTCAACAGTCTTGGTACAACTGTCTTCCCATACCTCAGATACCACACCATGTATTTTCTGACTTAAGTCCTCAGGTTACAAGTGTGTCTGAGGTCGAGTCCAGTTTACTCAGTAGAGTTTCTTCATGTGATATCACTGATGCAGCCTCCCCACCCCGTCCAGCAGACTACAAGCCTGAGCTAGTGTCTATTCTGCTGCCTGTTCCTACAGCAGTGAGTGGACTCATGTAGTGTTTGCACTTTTGTGATTG
>NW_022111379.1:28354424-28362245 GCF_000313985.2 Echinops telfairi
TACCTAGACTAATACACAGTGGTTAAGAGTTCCAATCTCACCACACCCTCTCCAGTACTTGTTCTAATTTTTTTTAATTGGGCTACAGCTATGGGCCTCTCATGGTTTTGATTTGCATTTCCTGGATGTCTGGTAACCAGGAGCATTTCCTCATGTGTTTATTAGCCATTTGAGTGTCCTCCTTTGTGATTCGTCTTCAGGTTCTTTGCCCACCTGCTAAGAGGGTCATTAGTTTTTTTTCTTGTTGCAGACTTGTAATATACTGTGGACTTTAGCAATTAGTCCTTTGTCCCTGTGTCATTACTAAATATCTTTTCCCAATGTGTGTGCTCTCTTTTTACTCTTTTAATGAAGTTTTTGATTTATACAAGTATTTGATTTTTAATAGGTCTCACTCATTTATTTTGTCTTCCATGGAGTGTTTCCTTTGTTACCTCTGATAGCCCATGTATTCTCTGCAATAGGGCACTTAGATTTTTCTTATTGATGAACCTGATAGTTTTGGTGTTTACATTTAGGCCTTTGATCCATCTTGAGTTTGTTTTTGTGCATGGGGTGAGCTATGGATCTTGTTTCATTATTCTGCAGATGGATATCTAGTTTTTCCAGAACCATTTATTAAAAAGGGCATCTGCTTCCCATTTAATGCTTACTGGGCCTTTGTCAAAAAAACGAGTTGTCTGTATGTGGATGCTTTTATTTTTGGGTTTTCTGTCCTGATCAATTTGTCCATGTATCTACTATTATACCAGTACCAGGCTGTTTTTTGGCACCTGTGTCTGTATGGTAGGTTTTGAGGTCAGGTAGTTCAAGACCACCTACTTCTTCTTTTTGAGGAGCTCTTTGCCTATCCTGGCCTTCTTCTTTCTCCATACGAAGTTGGTCATCAGTTTTTCCATTTTTTAAAAGAATGATGCTTTAGTTTGGATTGGTATTGCATTGAATTTTTAGATTGCTTTGGGTAGCATTGACATTTTCACAATATTGAGCCTTCTGTTCCATGAACACAGGATATTCTTCCATTTGCGTAGATCCCTTTTGGTGTCCTGTAGTCATTTTTGTAGTTTTCTTTGTACAGGTCTTTTTTTTTTTTGGTTAGGTTTATTCCTAGATGTTTCAACATTTGTGTGGCTATTGTGAATGGTATTGTTTCCTTGATGTCTTTATCAGTATTCTCATCACTGGTCTATAGGAATGCAATTGATTTCTACTTGTTATTCTTGTATCCTGCTACTCTGCTAAATTCCTCTATTGTTTCCAGCAATCCTATTGTGGTCACCTCAGGATTCTCAGTATATAAAATCATATTGCTTGCAAATACCAGAAGTTTCACTTCTCTGCCCCATTGTACTTATGGTACTGGCTAGGACTTCCAGCCCAATGCAAAATAAAATTGGGGATAAGGGATATCCTTGTCAGGTTTCCTTAGTCAGTGGAAATGTTTTCAGCGTTTCTTCACTGATTGTAATATTGGCTATTGGTTTTTCATATAAAGCTTCTATTGCATTGAGGACTTTCCTTTCTAATCCCATCTTCTTGAGAGCTTTTATTAGGAATGGGTGTTGGATATTGCCAGAGCCTTTTTCTGCATCAATTAATATGGTCATATGGTTGTCATCCTTTTCCTGTTAATATGGTGGATTACATTAATTGTTTTCAAATGTTGAACCATCCCTGCAGCCCTAGTATGCACTTGGTCATGATGTATTATTTTTTTGATATGTTGTTGGATTCTATTGACCCAGATTTTGTGGGGAATTTTCGCATCTATATCATGAGCGGTGTTAATCTGTAGTTCTCTATCTTGGTGGGATCGATACTAGGTTGTGGTGTCAGGGTTATGCTGCCTTCCTAGAATGAGTTTTGGGGGTTTGCTGTCCGTTCTATATTCTGGAAGAGTTTGTGTAGGACTGATGATAGCTCTTCTCTGAATACTTGATAGAACTCTCCTGTGAAGCCATCTGGACTGGGGCTTTTTTTCAATGGGAGTTTCTTGATGACCTTCTTTTGCTATGGGCCTGTTCAAGTTCTTCATGTCCATATGTGTTAATTTGGGGAGAGAGTTTTTTTGTAGGTATTTGTCGACGTCATCCAGATTATTGAATTTGTTGTAATACAGTCTTTTGTAATACTGCATTATTCATATTTTAATTCCATTAGGGTCTGTTGTGACTTCCTCTGCTTCATCCCTATTTCTAGATTTTATCATCTGCTCTTTCTTCTCCTTTGTTAAATTTGCTAGCAGTTGGTCAATTTTGTTGATCTTTTCAAAGAACTAAGTTTTTGTTTTGTTGGTTTTTCCCATTGTTTTTCTGTTTTACAGTTCATTTATTTCTGCTCTTTTTCAATTTTTTCTTTTCATTTGCTGTTGGAAAGTTTATGCTGTTGACTCTGTTCTAATTGTTGGAGGTGCTGTGTTAAGGTGCCAGGCATGATTCTCTCCTCCTTTTTCATGTGCGCATTAATAAAGTGACTTCTGATAACTGCTTTTACTTTATCCCGTAGGTTTTGGTATGTTGTGTTATTCGCAATAGTTTCTAGGAACTTCCTGATTTCCTCTCCTAATTGGGCTATTTCCCAGTCTTTTTGAGTAATGTGGTGTTGAGTCTCCATGTGTTTGCCTTTTTAAAAAAAAAAATCTTTCTATTGCTGATTTCTAGCTGTATGGCACTCTGGTCAGAGAAGGTGGTATGAAGGATCTCTATGTGTTTGGATTTTCTCAGGCATGCTTTATGTTCCAGATGTGGTCTATTTTAGACCATGAGCATTGTTGAGAAGAATGTGTATTTTTTTGCTGTTGGTTTGAGAGCTCTGTAAATATGTAGAAGTTTGAACTGTTTGATTGTGTTCAGCTTTTTCATTTCTTTATTGAGTTTTTTACTTATTGATCTTTCTTTGTGCGTGTTGTATTGAAGTCACTATTACTGTTGATCTGGTGATTTCTCATTTCTCATGTCATCTCATTGAGGATTTGGTTGATAAATTTCAAGGATCTTTCGTTGGGCACATATGTGTTTATTATGGCTGTGCATTCTTGGTCTATTAATCCATTAAACATTATGTAATGCTCATTCTTTTCTCTCATTATATCATGCGCTGATAAGTCTACTTTGTCAGGTATTAATATTGCTACCCCTGCTTTTTTTTTGATTGCCATTAACTGGTAAATTTTCACCATTCTTTGACTCAGTCTATTTTTGTCTGTGAGTTTGAGGAGTGTCTCTTGAAAGCAACAAATTGTTCGATCTTGTCTAATCCAGTTTGTTACTCTTTGTCTTTTGCTTGGTGCTTTTAGTTCATTGACATTCATTGTAATTATTTATAAATGTAAATTAGTCACTGCCATCTTGTATTATTTGTGCTTGATATTTTCCTTTCTTCCCCTTTTCTGGGCTGTTGTGTGTGTGAGGCACTTATTCATGACTTCTTTTCTCCAATAGATCTCTAATGTTTGTGGTACTGTTTTCATTGTGTTGGCTTCTCAGTGGTGTTGCACCCTGTGGTGGTCTAATATCTGAGTGCTGCGTTTATTGGTTTTCTGTCCATAAAGAACTGGATAGTTTTAATGCATGTTTTACTTTGACATATTCTCTAAATATTTCCTTGTTTTAGACAACCTTTAGTTCTTTAAGTTTGATGGAGAACTTTGCTAGATAAACGATTCTCGAATTGCAGGTTTTGTCTTTCAACTTTCAGAATATGTTGCTCCAATTTCTTCTCTCCTGCAGTCTCTGCAGTGAGGTCTGAGCTTATCTGTTTACCTTTACATGTGAATCTTTTTTCTCTCTAGCTGCTTTCACAAGTCTCTCCTTTTTAAAAGTTGGATAATTTAACTGTTATATGTCTTGACGTGATTTTCTTTTTAGGAGTTAGGGGGCTGTTATCTATTTGTTGTTCTCTCCGTTGCTTGGGTAATTATTGACATATTAAGGAAATTTCTTTCAAGAATTCCCTTTGTATTTTAATTGTAAATGTGTTTCTTCCTGCTCAGGTACCCCAATTATTTGAACATTATTCTGCTTCAGAGTATCCCGCATCATCCTCAGGTTTTCTTCAGATTCTTTTGCTTTTTTGTTGGTTGTCTTCAAGTTCGCTGATTCCGTTTTCCATTTCTCCCATTCTGTTGGTTAGATCTTGTACTTTTTCCATTCTGTTGGTTAGATCTTGTACTTTTGTATTGCTGCTGCTATGTCATTCCTCAGTTCCTGAATTTCCTTTGTGTGTAAAGTTTCTAGTAGGTCCATTTTCTCATCTGTTTTCAGGATTGATCCCTTAATCTCTTGTAAGACCCTAAGCATCATTTTTCTTGTATTCTCTATCTAGCTGTTCAAGGGTTTCTTCTGTTTATTCCATTGCGTTTTGTTAATCTTTAGTTGTTGACTTTTGTTTGTATTGATCTTCTGTGGTAGCTGCTGATGGATTTTGTTTGTGCCACATAGTGGTTGAGCTGAAGATGAGGTGTAGGTTTCTGAATTGTGTAAGGGTGTGTGTGTGTGTGTGTGTGTGTGAATCTTTAGCTTAGTAGAGGATCAGATAGGAGCTGAAAATCATATTGTGTGGAGATGAAGAAGGAATGTTAGTTGGATGGGTAAGAAGAATAGGATATTATTGCTCAAGAATAGATTTTAAGTGGTGGTATTAATCATAGGAAGACTTCCTGTTAAGTATAGTAATTTTTGATGAGTTGGAGAAGAGGGTTATAAGAGATGAATTGTTACTTGGTGTATTATAAAAGTGTGTGTTGCTGAGGTGGAGGAAGCAGGGTCTTGAGGTAATGGTGATTGGGGTAGGTCAGAGTTATATTAAGAATTCTACCAGAGTCACTTATCAACCATGGGTATTATATTGGGAGAGTTCAGACCTTCTGTTATTTTGTTTATAACAGAAGGCTCTTTTATCGTGAGTTTCTACACAACTCAGTACTATTTGCTCTTTGCTTGTGGTCCCAGAGTAGAAATAGGCTATTGGAGTGGGGGCCCAAGGTAGGGGTGAGAGGGGAGACCTCCAATCAGGAGGTGGGCCTGCTAAGGACACAAGTCCTATTGTCTGCCAGACACCTAGATAGGGGAGGGGGAGCCACTGAGAAACACAGAAGTGCTGGGTTCTGGTGGGAAAAAGGGTTTTGTGATTTTCTTCTTCTAAAGAAAATAAGAACAAATCTAATATATTGTTGAAGCCACCAGCAGGCTCAAGTTGTGTTCCTGTCTCACTGAGGCTGGATCCCATTCAAGTTAGCTGGTTGTTTTTTTTTTATCTGGCAGCCATTAGATCTGTGCCCCTGCGAGAAGGTAGGAGATGCAGTAAGAGGGAGTTACCATGAAGGCTCTGTTCCAAGGGCCGTGGTGAGCTCTCTCATCCAGGGCTCACACAGTCCTCTAGGGCATAGAGCCGTGGGCTCCACTTGGGAGATGGTCTGGGTTGAGATATTCCCTGCACTAGTGAGTTACAGAACTTGGTGAGAAGGGAGGAGGCTGGCACTCACTGCCCCACTGACACTGCAAAGGCAGTGGATAGGGGAGACTGCAGCAAGCTCAGCTCCACGGTGTTCTCCTTGGCCTAATATCAAAGAGGGAAGTCTAAAATAATCCTTGAGTGCTGAGAGTCAAGGTTTCATGTCTTAAATCCTGAGAATTCACCTCCTTACCTTTTGATATCTGGCCCATGCAAGGGGAGTTCTGGGCAGGTGTGTTAGTCTGGGTACTTTAGAGAAACAAATCCACAGAAACTCATGCATAAGAGAGAGTTTTATATAAAGGTTAAGTGTACATCAAGAAAACATCCCAACACAGTGCTGCCCAAGCCCACAAGTCCAACATTAACCCAGTAACCCATATGTCCAACACCAATCCACAAAGTCCTCCTCCATCTCACAAAACAGACACAATGATGCTGACTGCAGGAGGAAAGCCGAGTCAGTGAATGTGTAAGCCCCTCAGTGCTGGCAGGGGTCTCCACACGACTGCTCCAGCATCCAGGACTGCATGTGGCTTCTCCTCAGGGATGTCTTGCAGGAAGTGAGCCTTGCCAGCTAAAGCAGGGAACTGCCTAAGGCAGCTGCACCCTGGTCCAACCATCACAAAGCAAAAGACCAGAGAACTAGAAAGGCGAGGCTCACTGAGCCATTTATCCCTCTGCCCGTCAATTAACCACACGTGTTTATCGGCCCGGTTGGCACAATAAACTAACTACCTCAGCTGGGGACTCTATTTTGGTACCATCTTCCCCGAACTTTCTAAATAAGTTTTTAATAACAGCCGTTCTTATTATTAGTTGCTGTTAAGCACATTTTGAGAAAGTATAATTACTCCATCGGGTTTTCTTGGATATAATCATAATGGAAGCACATTATCAGGCTTATCATCAGCGGTAGTACTGTATGGATTAGGATCACCAGACTTTTTAGCTTAACAGTTAAGAGCAAACTGACTGTGTCAACTTGGGGCCCATAGCCATTCTAGTAAGTGTGGAATAGTATCTTATTGTGGTTTTGATTTGCTTTACCATAATGATCAACAGAAATGGAGAAATGTTTACTCAAGTTCTTTGCCCATTTTTTCACTGGATATTGTTGTTGTAGTTGAATTGTAGGGGTTATTTATACATTGTGGATATTAAACTATTTACAAATATGTGTTAGGCTGTGTTGTCTAGAAAAACAAATCCAGTGGTACTCATATATGTAAAAGAAAGAGCTTTATATCAAGAAGTAATTATATATGATGAAGGCATTGTAGCCCACTCCAATTCAAGACCGTAAGTCTGATGCTAGTCTATAAGTCCTTGTTCAGACTCATGTAGTCACATACTGTTGTTGTTAGGTGCTGTGGTAGTTACATAATCTTGTGACAACTTGATAAATAGAGTGAAGGGGTGGTGTCTAGCCTGTCAATCAGGTCACAGCCTGAGGATTCTGAAACTTCCTCTCTTCCTCTCTGGATGTGGGACACAGTCTCTCTCTGCTTCACCTTCCTGTTGACAAGCACCATGGAGCCACACTGATTGCAGCCAGAGCCCTGGAAATGCATCCACCAGCATTGAATCCAAAAGACTTTAACCTACCAGCCTGTGATCTTCCTGCATTCAGCATCATTGCATGTGCTGCCTGAGTATGAAGAGGAATTTATAGACTGGTATCTGACATATGGGCTAATATCAGGCTTATGGACTTGATCTGGAATGGGATGGGACTTTTTCTCAGTGTACAATTGCTCTTTAATATAAAGCTCTCTTTCTTATACACATCTGAGGGTCTCTAGATTTGTTTCTCTAGTCGTCCAGGTTAACATAGGTGCCATTGAGTGTACTCTCACCCATAGCAACCCTATACACAAGAGAATGAAACACTGCATGGTCCTGTGCCATCCTCACAATTGTTCCTGTGCTTGAGCCCATTAATGCAGCCACTGGGTCCATCCATCTCATTGAGAGCTTTCCTCTTTTTCACTGCTCCGCCACTTCACCAACCATGATATCCTTCTTTGGGGACTGGTCTCTCCTGACAATATGTCCAAAAAGTGTGTAAGATGAAGTGTTGCCATCCTGGCCTGTAAGGAACTCTCTGGCCTTACTCTTCAAACTAATACAGATCAGTTTGTTCTCTTAGCAGTCCATGATACTTTCAATATTCTTTTCCAGCATCTCAATTCAAATGCAACCATTCTTTTATGTTCTTCCTTATTCAACTGCCCAACTTTCATATGCATATGATGTTGTGGACAATACCATGGCTTGGGTCAGACACACTGAGTTGTTAGTTTATTGTGCCAACCGGGCTGATAAACACATGGAGGGTTAATTGAAGGGCGGAGGGATAAATGGCTC
>NW_022111379.1:28362345-28363365 GCF_000313985.2 Echinops telfairi
AGCACTGGGTTGGGATGTTTCCTTGATGCGCAGTTAACCTTTATATAAAACTCTCTCTTATGCATGAGTTTCTGTGGATTTGTTTCTCTAAAGTACCTAGACGAGCACACACACCTTAGTCCTTAAAGTAACATCCTTGCTCTTTAATACTATAACGAGGTTTTGTGCAGCAGATTGACCTGATACTTTTTTTATCCCTTGACTGCTGCTTCAATGAGCATTGATTGTGGATCCAAGCAAGACAAATGCTGCTGACACAGAAAGGTGAACTGGGCAGCAGTGAGATCACAAGTCGATGGATGTAGAGTCTGTGAATCCAAGGTCAGTGGAAACATGGCAGGAGCAGGAGGCCCACATGGGGCCACTCCTCGAGGCAGGCAGAATTCCAGCAGACAGGAAGGTAGAGGGGCAGAGAACAAGATCATCTCTGTTCCTCTTGTTCTTACACAAAAGACTTATGACATCAAGGAGGTGTCATCAGTCTGCGACTTGATTGACAAGTTTGACTCCACCCCTAGCCAGGAGGGTCTAGTTGGCATTTTCTTAACTATTACAAGATATATGATTTTAAAAGATTTTATTGTATTCTGTAAGTCTTCATTTTGTGATAATAAATAAATTAGAATGAAGCCCAATGTGTCTTTTTTTGTTGTCCATGTCTTTGATGACATATAAGAATTTATTGCTGAATACAGTGAGCACTTATTCTTGTTTTCGTCTAAGAGTTTTAAGATATTTCCTCCTATATTTATTCTGTTGATTTGGTTTTGAGTTTATTTTTTTACGTGGTTTATTTATTCAACTGTATGATTTTATGCTTAAAAATCCAGTTTTTCCAACACCATTTTTTTAAGAAATATTCTTTCCTCCATTAAATGAACTTGTTACCCTTACAAGAAATCAGTTGTTTGTAGATGTTTGGTATTACAGTACTTCTGGACTCTTGTCGATGTCTGTCCTTTGCAATACCTTGCTGTTTTGATTATGGAGCTTTGTAGTACATTTGAGATCAGAAAGTAG
>NW_022111379.1:28364742-28366268 GCF_000313985.2 Echinops telfairi
TGGCAATATTGACTGTTGTGCATCCCCTCCCTCACATAGGATCTACAGGCAGCCTCTAGAAAGCTGGGCTACACTGCCCAAGCCCTGTGTTCATCCTGTTGATGTGAATGCTTTGTCCAGATGTCAAGGGGGACTGGCCTTCTCTGTGGCCCTGGCCTCCTGGTGGATATTCAGGCAGCACAGAGCCAGAGGGTGCTTGTTCTTGGTTCTTACCACCTTTGCAGTCTGAGACCCTACAGCTCATAATTACTGTGGGGTGGGAAGGGAGAAAGGAAACATTGGACAGGGTAGTTGGGAGAGATGTGTTCAAGTTTAATAACATCTAGTATGTTGAACAGGGCCTAGAGTATTGCTTTGCTGGTAAGGGTACACAGCTAGGCTCCCAACAACCTCACCAGAAACCCAGAGCCTTTGGCTGGTCTAGAGGGCAGAGCAGACTCCAAGATCATGAAAACAGGACTTGTCGGAATGGAGCAGGTCCCTGAAGGCGAGCAGCTCTGTTTCAGCACAAGAAGAGGAAGTGGGTAAGCCATGCAGAGTCTGGTCACATAGCCTAGCTTTATCTAGCTTTGCCTTTTCCAAGCTTTCATCTTTACAGAGGAATAACCCACAATTAGGCTTGTTACAGTGATGAACATATTAGTAAATCTTAGCTGTTATTATTTCTATGATCATATTTTCTAAATAAAGTAGGTAAATAGATGGTTTGAAAACAAAAGAGAAAATCCTTCATTTTTGTAGAATACTGATTTTCTCATAGTAAACTGGTCTTTGGAACCTAACTATGTTGATAAGTGAAGAGTGGGTGTGCTCCTTAAAAATAATGCGGCTTGATAGACACCCTGGCACATCCAACAGACATCCATGAGATTCTCTGTGTAGGCAGTAAGCACTGGACCAGGGCTATGAAAGCATTTCATTTGGTTTTTAGAGAGAAGGGACGGACCATTCTCTCTGTGGATGAATAACTTTTGAAGGTTTTCCATTTATTGAGGGGAACCTTCTCACATATGAATAAACAATCCCTAGTTCACGTCCTGTAGCTAATTTTGGGGATACTTTAGAGTATGTTTCGAATGTTCTAGCTCAGCATTTCCCAAAATTTGAGATTCTGCCTCTGGTTGGTGCTGGAATGATCCAGGGGTGCTGCAAAAGCAAAGGCTTGCACTTTATCCTGGTGTATGAGCTCTAGTACTAATGTGTTTTAATGCCACAGAGGCATTGAGTCATTTTTCTTTTCTCAAAAGGGGGTGGTAGATCAAATAAGTTTGGCAGCCTACGTTCTAGCTCCTATCCTCAGTTTAAAAAGAGAAGAAAACTCTGGAAATCTCAAGCTATGACCTCTGTCATGAAAAGTCCGCAGATAATGACAAGAAGCTGTTATACTGGGAAAGAATTTCCTGAAATTCTTCCAAAAATATATAATGTGGTCATGCTCAAAATATTTGTGCTAGTCTGGGTACTTTAGAGAAACAAATCCACAGAAACTCATATATAAGACAGAGTTTTATATAAAGGTTAAGTGC
>NW_022111379.1:28367705-28380935 GCF_000313985.2 Echinops telfairi
GTTCTTGATGGTTTAGACACAGCTGGTGTTTGCACACTCGACAGTAGCTGTTTTGTTGTTAGGTACCATCCAGTCAGTTCCAACTCATAGCGACTTTATGTACAGCAAAATGAAACACTGCTGGGCCTACAGCATCTTCACAATTATTCTTCTGCTTGAGGTCGCTGTTGAAACCTCCATCTTGTCGAGGACTTTCCTCTTGTTCCTCCACTTGACCAAGCATGGTGTCTTTCTCCAGGGACTTGTCTCTCCTGAGAATAAGTCCAAGTGTGTGAGACGAAGTCTTGCCGTCTTTGCCTTCATAGAGACCTACATTTTCCTAGGGGTGTTTTACCAAAACATCACAAACTGGATGGCGTATAAGACAAATATTGTCAAGCAGTGATGGAGTCTTGGGAGTCTGCCTCAGGGTGTCCACTGTCTTGATTCCTGTGAGGGCTCTTCTATGTTTCTCTCCTCGCTTCGGGTGACAGCTGGCTGCTTCATGGTTGTGGGTTCCACTCCCCATGGCTGTCATCTCCATGTCTCTTCTCCTCATATTCATTCTTTTCAATGTGGTATTTATTTACTAACTTACTTATAAACATACAAGTTTTATTGGGTTACAATTCAAATATAATACAATTCAATAGTTCAGTCATGTCAAGCAGTGTTATACAATCATAAATAAAATCTGTTTTAGAACCTTTTATTTTCTCTTGTGCTTCTTATTAGCTCCACATTTACCCCAACCTCCCCTACCATACCCCAAAGAACCATTAATCTAGTTCCTCTCTCTATAAATGCACCCATTCTGGACGTCATGTACTGAAAAACATACAAAAATACAAAACAATGAGTTGGAAAAGCTAACAACAATAACACCATAAAGAAAAACCCCAGTTGGGATGAAAACAGAAAATAATAAAAAGTAGAACAACTTCAAAAATGTGCCAAATGGGAGAGCAAATGATAAGGTGTTAGATTCTAACCTAGTTATCACTGTCACCATCCACTTTCCAGTGCCTTCCATGCGTTTATTTCCTGGAGGGTAAATAATACTTTCCTGAGGAGTTTTATTTCATCTACCAGACTTTGGTATGTCAGGTCACACAACGGCACCAGTTTTCTTGTCATCGATCAAAATTGTCCTCTGAATAAACCTTAATAAAAGTTTTATATGAGGATTAAAAGATTTACAGCACTTACAACCTCTGTGCTCACAGTTGTGTGACACAAAATATATTTCACAAATTTTACACATTTATTAATTTCTGTCACCATGAACATAAGTCCTGTATTTTTCACTTTACAAACTGTTCGGTTATACTTACAGTAAAGTTGGTGCTCATCAATAAGCTGTTACTTCTTGATGCCAGGAAGATGAAGACAGAGAGAGAGGAAGCCCTGAGAATCTTCGGGAGAATGCCACACCCACTGGGAGGCATCATCAGGCTGTGACTTGATTGGCAGGCTTAACTCCACCCCTCCCTCTTAATACCCTCCAGTTGACATGAGATTATGTAACTACCATAAAACCTTGTCAGGTCTTTACCCACTGTTAATTCTTTCTGTAGCCCTCTGTTTTCATTTCTGGTGTTTGCTGGAAATCCTTGCTGTTACTTTGCTTGGTAGACAGGTCAGCACATGGAACCCAAATTCCCCCTGTTTCTTTATCTGTTCTGTGCTTTTTCATAACTCAGGAAGTGATTAGACTTGTATACATCCTATATTTTCAGGACTTTATTAAGACTATACAATGCATTCTAAGGCACTACCTGTATTTTTTAATTTGCTTAATGTTTTAAATATACCCTCAACAATTCAGCTTCCAAGACAAATGAACTCAGTTTTTCTGTGTTTAAACCAGACTTTGGAAATCTTTTAGAAGTATATTAGGTTCTTGTGTGTTGGATATTTTTAGTAGTTTTATTGACATATAATTCACACACCATACATTACTCATTCAAGCATATTAAGAAGATTTGTGCAATCATCACCCATAAATTTCAGAATATTTTCTTCTTTCTCATACTCATTGTTGTTAGCTCCTCATTTCCGTCAACCTACCTGACATGCCCCTCAATAATTATTAATCCAGTTACTCTCTATGTAGATTTGCCTATTTTGAATTTCATATACAGAACATCATACAAAACACAAACATGAAGCTAGAAAATAAACAAACCCAATAATAATTACAAGACACAAAAAAAAAACCAGAGGAAAAAATCAGTCAAAAAGAAAGAAAATATTAAAATCTGAAACAACTTTAAAATGGGTCAAAAGGGAGACCAAATGATACGGTGTTACATTTTAACTTAAGTACATTTGCTATAATCCACTTTACAGTGCTCTCTGTGTGATAGCAAGGATATTCACACACCTGTTGTTGGAGGTGATTTGCTGGAGGGTTAATCTAGGTGATTACCCTGCAAATGAATGTGTCGTTCATAGCCTTCTAGAAACAGGTGTTCATAATTGACGTTCCTTTACCATTTCTTCCTTTGGATTTATATTTTATTATTTATAATTCTTGGATCACCCAAGCATGGGCGCTTTTTCCATGTGGATTTTAGTTGGTGCCTCACTTAGATGACTGCTTGTTTTAAGACAAGCCTTTAAGACCGAGATGCTATACTTTCTGGTAGCCAAGGACCATCTGATTTCTTCACCACACTTTGCTATAGCATCCAGTGATCTCTAATGAGGGCGGGTATTTAGTAGTGCTATTATACACAATATTCCTCTAGTTCTTACATGCTTTCCCCCCCACCCCCACTATCATGACCTCATTCCTACCTTACAAATCCCGCTAGACCAGAGTACATGCATTGGTACAGATAAGAGCTCTTGACACGTGGAATACAGGAGAGATAAACCCCCCAGGAACAGAAGTGGGAGAAGTGATACCATGAGGGTTGGGGGAGGGGAGGGAGAAGTGCGAAGGAAGAACTGATCACAAGGTTGGATATAATACACACACACACATACTAAAGAAGATGAATAATAGAAATGTGGGTGAAGGGAGACAGCAGATATTGAAAGCTATGAAATAAAATTACAACATATAATTGATCAAGAGAGGAGCTGATGCCAAGGGTTCAAGTAGAAAAACAATGTTTTGAAAATGATGATGGCAACAAGTGTGCTTGATACAATTGAATTATGGATTGTTATAAGATCCGTAAGAACCCCCAATAAGATGAAAGAAGTCTACAATACAAAAAACCAGAACAAATTGTTTAGATTAGGGCTAGAATTAAGTGTGAGCTTAAAGTCCATTCATATATATATATGGTTTATATATGTCCCTAGCTCACTTTAGAGACCATTAGCATTTTATGATAACATAAATCATCCCCTTGGGACATAAGGTAATTCTATTGATCGTGTCATTATTTTTAATGGCTAAAATGCTGATTTAGCTGTTCTTTAAAGTCAAGGAGCTCACAGCAAGAATTTTATTGTCATATTAGGTTGATAGAAGACCCGCTCATAGCCAATACTCTCCCTGGATATTCAAGAGTGAACGGTCCGTCTAAAAGAATAATCTGGACAATGGAGATTGGTTCTCAGCTGCTGTTCCCCCCCAAAAAAAATCTGACCATGGGATTGCTTGCTTTAAAAATGAACAAACAAGATGACTTGAGATGGTTTTGTTAGGAATAATTAATGCAAGTTTGTTTTCTTTACCTGTTAAAAAGCTTTTCACAAATGCCAACCAATTCTGTCAAACCTGAGACCAAGGACAACATCACCATATTTACCAGGATCTTGGATGGGCTCTTGGACGGCTACGACAACCGACTGCGGCCTGGCCTTGGGGGTGAGTGTGCTCTTCTCGAGAAGGCGGTGCTGCCCAAAGAGGGAACTTTCATGTCAAGTTGTTTGTTGGGATGCAAGGAATTGAGTATGTTTAGGTTCCTAAAAATAGTTTCCCTGTGAGAATTTGGAGTTGATAACTGTTTTACCCAAAGGAGGGATTGTGCATCCTTTATTACTGTTTCCCAAATGCAAGAAGCTATAAGCAGGGTCTTTCTAACATATCCCTGCACATTCTCATTTTCGCAGAGAATCTTAACTTCCACTTTGTTTCATTTATTTACTTATTTAATGTCTAATAATGATGAACATTTATTAAGCACTAAGAGTGCATAGCACTTGTTGCTATGTTAAAAACATAATTATTGTTATAGTATCCCTACCATTAATTTTACAATCTAAAATGAAATAGCTCAAATGGCTATTTTGGCAAATGGTTGAGGCAAGATAACATATTTTTCTGGTGCATTGCTAGTAGGGCTTTGTGTGTGATCCAAAGAATGTATAAGGAAATTGCCCCAATTGTATTAGATAGACTTGCTAAAAGAATGAGCATTTAGAAATTAGGTTTTAAAAATTTAATTATTTCAAATGTCGTATAGGTCTTCAGATAAAAAAATGCTTACTGAGTTTTCCAGCAGCCAAAGTGAGCCCCACAAAAGAGTATCATGAATAAATCAAGTTTGTTTCTATCCCATAAATAACTTCAGCTTCATCATTCTTTTCCATGTGTAAGGACTCCTTATCCTGGAAAAAGTATTATATCTCAAAAAACTATCCTAAGTAGTTTGGGACTCAACAAGTCAAACTTCCATGAAATATTAATTCATATTTTGACAAAGGACTAAATAGAAACAGTGGTTGGATCCCTGGCTACAGATGCCTGACTATGTGATATTTTTAAGTAAAACAATTGAGCACAATCCATATATTACCAAAGAGATTAAGATACAAGTATAGGCAAAGGTTTGCTTTCCTGCATTGTATTTTTTGTGTAGGGCAGAATTTAGCATCAAGAACCTATTCTATCCTATTTTGCCTATATCCATCATATAAAACTTAATAAATACTTTCAATGTTTTCTCTGCTGATCATGTATTAGCTGAAATAATTTGAGTCTTACTGTTAAATTCAAATACTACTTTAAACTACTGAGCATGTACAATCTTAAAATTCACAATCATTTATGTTATCTTTGAATTCTAAAACATACGTTGGTTCATTTAAACAGAAAACTCCAACCCATTCTTTGGCCTTAAGAGAGCTAATAGACCCTGTGTTAAGAAATGGTATATAGTCAAGTTCATATTCTCTTATCTGAATGAGTTCTTTTCAGAAATTGTTAAATGAAGTTGCAGTTTTACACCATAGTATAGTATATGCTTAACTCTTCACTAGGGTCATAATCATAGTATTTACTTCGGTTGTCTGAATGTTGATGAAATAAAATGCTAGTGGTATGCACTTCAGTACACACTTTTTGCAACTTGATTTTGTAGCTGAGTCTTGAATTCAGTTTTCAGGAAAATAATGCCCTTGACTATAGAAAACTTGACTGTAGTATATTGGAATTTACTCTGTTCAATAAGTAAGGACCCTGGGTTACATATAATTAACCAAGAAGAAATTTAACTCTTATCTTGTATTTGTATTTTTAATGATGTGATTCAATTATAGTATGAATTACCCTTTACATGTTTTTGACAGGAAAAGTTAAGTAGGCTTCTTGACATCACCTTCCATCATCATTTTCATTATGTTCTCAAATCTACTCTCCAGCAGTATGATCTGTTGCATGCCTTATAGTAACTCTCAACACTACCAAGATGCTGGGAGAGGAATAGCCTCCATTAATTCAACACTTTCATCCAGCTGCATGAGTTGTGTGTCCTCCATGAGCTGGATACGGAGGATCCTAGAGGAACAAATGGGCTAATATGGGGTGACAGGGATGGAAAGAAATGATCATTGTATAAACACATACATCTATTCAGACATGTATCATATAAATACAATGGCAACACTCCCAGGCTATTGTGTGCAATACTGTGGAGCCATTTGGGGTAGTTTGTTGGGCACTTGTGCTAATTATTCTGAATATGGAACTTAAATAGGGTTGTAAGGTTTTCTGTGGCCCTGGGAATACACACACTTTCACCTGATAGTTTTAACAAATTTTTACTTTTTAATTTTTCCTACAATTTTAATTAACACAAAATAAAATAAAATATGTAAGATGAAGTAGATTTTCCATCCTTGACCACTTTTGTCTTTTATGCCCAAGGTCAACACTTTCTTGTACATCTTTACCTGCATTTTCTTTGGAGTCTTGCTTCACTCGCCCTCCTTAATTATCTATGCCTTCAAAAATACTCATTTGTGGGCAGACAGAGGCACACACTGTGAGACTTCTAATACTGTTCTCAGTTTATAGGACAAGGAACTTAACACTGATGTTTATGAAAATTTCTCAGTCACATACCAGGGCCCAATCCATATTTATTTCTAGCCAACTCCTGGAAGATGCAGAAGTATAATGATGGTCAGACAACGTCTTTATGGTGTGGGGATTTTATTTCATGTTATGGTGTAGAGCCATTGGTTTAGTTTGGCATTTATCAGATTGTACAGGCTTACCAAGGTATTATAGATGCCCTTTGGATGCAAGTATATGAGAATGAGAAAATAAATGCCCGCTCTGTTCACTGTGTGCTGTGTGATCAGCCAGGACGCTGTATCTGTGTTTCAGAGCGAATTACTCAGGTGAGGACTGACATCTACGTTACCAGCTTCGGCCCCGTGTCGGACACGGAAATGGTAGGTATCGGGCTGGTCCCATGCCATAACTGTACATTTGACAGTGAAGGGCTCCCCACCAAGGAACTCTTACGCTCACCGTAACCAGTGCCTCCCTTTGCATTAGGAATATACCATAGATGTGTTTTTCCGACAAAGCTGGAAAGATGAGAGACTTCAATTCAAAGGGCCAATGCAGCGCCTCCCTCTTAACAACCTTCTTGCAAGCAAAATCTGGACCCCAGATACTTTCTTTCACAATGGGAAGAAATCCATTGCGCACAACATGACCACGCCCAACAAGCTGCTGCGGCTGGAGGATGATGGCACACTGCTCTACACCATGCGGTAATTAGAAGGGGAGGGGATCTATGTCCTGGCAAGATCCAGTGACCTGAGCCCATGGACACTCAGGGTTATTGACACAGGCAGTAAATACGCATCTGTCTTACCTAGGCTAGATTGGATTTGGGGATTCCTTAGTGGGGATGGGTACAAAAGGTAGCATATTTGTGGATGGTAGTATAGTTTTAGCTTTTGACCTGCTTTTGCTATTGTGGGTTTTTCTCTGGACTATAATTGGGGATCTGTAGCTTTTAATTATAGTTGTTTAGTTCAAGATCAAGAACATCTTTGGAGTTGAATCCTTGTTAATACAATATATGGACATTTTATTTTAGAATTTTTTTAGGAAAATTTTCCTAAAAGTTGCATTCTGAAATGTTTTGAAAATTTACAAGCCTACTTATCATATGCTTTAATAATATTTCATTGCTGAGGTTAACTTTTGATATTTTTCCTTTAAATGATCATCAATCATCTTTTATTCTGAATTAATTGTTGCCTCTTAGTGAATCATTGCATTGACTGGTGAAAATATATCTTCCATAGTTTTTTGAAGTTTCTATGACCCTACAAAGAGGTCATAAAATATTAAAGTCAGAACAAACAAAAAATACAGTAATGGCAAGTATATATACATACTTAATGTATATATGTTAAGCTGATGCTATTGGAATTTGCCCCATTATTTTAAAATTCTTTACAAAATAGTTATTCTGAAAGTAAATAAACTATGTTGAAAAGAAGGAATGTTAGCGGAAAATAATATTGAGACTGTCATCTTTGGAAGCCATGTTTTCTAACTTGTCTGAGGAACACTTGGTAAATGTTGCAAACATGTGACAAAGGAGTGGATTCTATTTATAACAGCCTGGTGTACAATTTGGATGAGTGATCCTGTGGCATCTTGGCATTGGGCTTCTGCATTGATAATGCGCTCTGCCTGTGGCTGGAGACACGAGCAGGGAGTATCCTTGGGCAGTGCCCTTCTAATGTGGAAACCTAGACTGAAATGTCAAGAAGAGTGGAAGGGTTGAAAGGAAGCCCTTGTTACTTGCCATTTACTGAATTCTGACTCATGGTGACCCTATCGGTGCAGAGAAGAACTACATGGTATCGTTTTCAAGACTGACATTTTTCCAGAAGTTCAGATGGCCTGTCTTCCACAGTGCCTCTTGATGGGTTCTACTTCCACATTTTGGCTAGTAGTTGAGCACTAAAGCATTTGTACCACCAAATGGTAGACAGAGATGTGAATAAAATGTTCAGTTTGCGAGCAAAGATCAGAGTAGAGACAGGGCTCTTGGACCCTGTTGCATCAGAGAACTGCACAGGGTTAGTAGTAGTAATCAAATGCTGTTATTATAAGGAAACCTGGGGGCCTATCTTGTGACTACATTTTGTTCATGGATTAAAATTATCTCCTGTTTCCATCACATTATTTTCCTTGAATAGCACCTGGTCCCTAGTCCTATGAAACTTAGTTCCAAAGTCTTAATATATATCCTAAAACATAAAGCTCCACTTTTCGAGGTAATGGTATGCTCTCTGTCACCTGATACTTTAATGTTTAAATGAGATTGTGAGTGTGGCCCATTGTTCTAGAATGAGGAGAGACAGGTCAGAAGTCTCTGCAGCTCTCTGTACCAGGTACCTCAACAACAGCCCTGCTGGCTTGGTGACACGCTCCCCAGTAATGAAAACAAAGCAATTGGAGGGATGAGGGAACTGTCAGATCACACAGCTAGGAAGAAGAGCAACAGCAATTTGAGCTTGGAGTGAGCATGTTTCGTCCATCCACACATTTCCAAATGTAAGGGAGATAGTACTACTAGACATTAAAAGCAGCCATTGGCTTACAAACAAGTTAGGTTCCTATAAGTTGAATTTGTATATAAGTTGGATCAATCCTTATGTTTGTCTTCTTGTTGTTAGGTGCCCTTGAACTATACAACAGAATGAAACACTGCCTGATCCTGTGTGATTCTCACAACTGTTATCCTTAAGTTCATTGTCGCAGTCGCAGTATCTGTTTATCTCATTGAGGGTCTTCCTCTTTCTCGCTGGCCCTCTGTTGACCAAACACAGTTCCTTATTGCAGGGACTGGCCTTTCTTGGCAACATGTCCGATTATGGGAGCAAATTCTTGTCATGCTCACTTCTAAGGAGCATTATGGCCATATTTCTTCTGAAACATCTGTTTGCTCTTCTGGCAGTCCATGATACTGCCAATCTATATATTTTTGCTAACACTGCAATTCAAATGCATCCATTCCTCTTCTGTCCTCCCTATTCAATGTCTAACTTTCACATCCATATGAAGCCATAGAAAATACCATGGCTTGGGTCCGGCGTCCCATAGTCCTCAAAGTAACATCTTTGCTTTTCAATGCTTAAGAGGTCTTGTACTTTACCCAAATTAATGCCTCCTTTGATCTCTTGACTGATGGTGCTATGGGAATTGATTGTGAATCTAAGCAAGAGAACATCATTGACAACTTGAACCCCTTCTCCATCTCCATTTATCACAATGTTACCTACGATCTGGTTGTGAGGATCTTCTTTACATTGTATTGTAATCAATACTGAAGGCGTTAATCCTGGATGTCCATCAGCAAGATTCCTTGGCTGAATTATATCCCTTGTTACACGTTGTTTTCTGAATCCAGTCTGAGTCTCTGGCAGCTCCCTGTCAGTATAGGTACAACGATTGTTGGATGATCTTTTTAAGCACAATTTTACATGTGTATGATATCAACAATATTTTTCTATAGTTTGAGCATTCAGATGGCTCACCTCTCTTTGAAATGGGTACAAATGGGGATCTCTTCCAATCAGTTGGCCAAGTAGCTGTCTTCCAAATGTCCTGGCATAGACCATTGAGGGCTGCCAGTGTTTCATCAGCTTTTGAAACATTTCCATTGTATTTCTTCAATTCCTGGAGCCTCAATGACAGTGAATTATTTCTATCTTTTGATGCTTCCTGCATCATTCATTTTTACAACTCGAGGCTTGCTTGAACTTTTTCAAGAGTTCTATTGGTTTAAGATATGCTGAGCGTGTTCCTCCTTCTTGGTTTATAACTCTATCTTTGTACATTCCATTGTAATTTTTTACTTTGTCTTCTTGAGCTGCCCTTTGAAGTTTTCTAATAGCTTTTTGAGTTCATAATTTCTTTTTTTCCCCTTACCTACTCTATAATTAAGAACAAGTGTCTTCTGACATCCACTTTGCTCCTTTCTATCTTTCCTGTCATGTTAATGACCTTTGCTTGCTTCATGAATGATATTCTTCATGTCCTCCCATAGCTCCTCAGACTTTCTCTCATTAATATTCAATGCATCAAATTTGTTCTTGAGATCTTCTCGAAATTCAGGTGGGATAGACTCAATTTTGCTCTGTGAACCTGTTTTCATTTTCTTCAGCTTTAACCTGAAATTGCGTAGGACCAATTGCTACTCTGTTCCACAGTCAGCCCTTAACCTGATTTTAGCTGCTGATCCTGAGCTACTTCATCATCTCTTCCCAAACATTCAGTCATTTTGATTTCTGTGGATTCCATCTGGAAACGTCCATGTGTTTAGTCCCCATTCATGCTTTTGAAAAAAAGGTATTTGCTGTGAACGCCATTGCTGTTGCAAAATCCTATTATCTGCTCTCTAGCTTTGTTTCTATCACCAAGACCATATTTTCTAACTACTATTTATCCTTTTTGTTTTTACCTTTTGCATTCCAATCACTAATAACTGTCTTGATTGCATGCTTGATCAATTTTAGACTGAAGATGTTGATAAAATTCTTCAATTTCTTCATCACTAGCTTTCCTGGTTGGTACATGAATTTGACTAAAGATTGTACTGGTTGAAATCCTATTAGAAACAGCATCGTAGGTTAAGATAGGTCTTCAGATATCCATTCCTCTCAATTGTTTTATTCCCCAGATAGTAAACCAAATAACTTTCTGATTCTAAATGGCCAATAACAGTTTAGTTCAGCTAACACGGGCCTGGGATATCGATCTTTATGCATTCCATTTCATTTTTGAGGACTTCCTGTTTTACTGGATTCATCCTTCGTACACTCCAATGTCTGATTACTACATTTCTGCAGTTCTTTCGTTGTTACCTTGGCTCGTGCCCCATCAGCAAATGACGATCTGGGGGCGTCACTCCCACAGGGCTTACTTCATTTGAGTCTCTGTGGTTGGCTTTACTCTGAGAATGCAGCTCATCGTCAATCCCATTTTGCATGCCTTCCAACCCAAGGGGCCTGTCCTCAGGCCCTGTCTCTGACAAGGTTCTCCTTTCCGTCAGTCTCTGCCAGTATTTCCATGCTGCGCATGCGGTTGTCACCAGCTACTTCCTCTGCAATGGATAGCCGAGTCTTTCTTCTTAGTCTATTCTTAATTTAGAAATCCTGCTGAAACCTTTTCACTCTGGATGCTACTGCTGGAATTTGAAATACCAGTGATCTAATTGCCAGCATCACATGCAGACCACCATAGGATGACAAATGGATAACAAATTGAATTGCATGTGTTAATTAGAACTCCATTTAAAAAATGAATGAATGATTGAATGGTACTGAAGGAAGAAGTCCAAGCTGCCTGAAGGCATTAGTAAACAGCAAGGCTCCAGAAATGGACAGAAAAGCAATGGACACATTTCAGCAAGCTTCTGGATCACCGGTAGAAAACACCAGTCTGTGCCAAGAACTCTGGAAGACCTCTCCTAGGTCAGTCCTATTAGGACTTACATAGCTTTGCCCATTCTAACATAAGTTGACTCAAAGACAACGTAGTAATTATTAAACAATATCATACACAAGAAATGTTCTGTTAAAGATAACTCAAAAATGCTTAAGCAGCTGTACACTGATAGTGAGTTATGAGAGATTCAAGTTTAATTCAGTAGATATTATGGAACAAGGGATGCCATTGCTGATTTCAAAAAAATCTTTACTGAAAGCAGAGAGTATCCGAAGAAATGCCTTTTTGTGTTTTACTGACAATAAAAATACATTTGACTTGATCATAACAAACTATGGATGCGATTATGAAGAATGGGAATTTCTCATAGGGAAGCTATATATAGCAAAAGATAGAGTTGTTTGAACAGCTGAAGGTAATGCTGAGTGGTATCAAAATAAAAGTTGCTCATCAGGGTTGTATCCTTTTGCCACATTTATTCAATTTGTATGCTGAGCAGATAATCTAAGAAACGACTACGTGGAGAAGAATTCGGCGATAGAATTAGAGGAAAACTCGTTAACAAACTGGTATACAGATGACATAACCTTGCTTGTGAAAGCCACGAAGATTAGAAGCATTTGCTGATGAAAATCAAACACTACAAACCTCCATATGATTACCACTCAGTAGAAAGTAAACAAAAATCCCCACACTGGACCAATAAACAACATCATGATAAATGAAGGAAAGGATGGCAATGTGGAACATTTCATTTCATTTATTTTTAAAACTTTTGTTGTGAATTCGGTGAGATTTTACAGAGCAGACCATGTTTTACATTCAATAATTCATACACATTTTGTTTCAACTCATCCCTTGCAGTCTCTTCTGTGTACTGTCACTTATCCTTTTCCTTGTGTTTCCTCTTTTCATTCCTTCTTTTGTCTTAATCCTCTGAACTTTGACCTTAGGTAAATTCTGCCCTTTTTAATTTTAATTGTTTGATTATTCTAACATAGGGGTCACTACCTGAAGGGAGATTACAGTTCCACCAGTCTTTATCTGCATGGGATGATTTTGAGTTTTGTTCCACATTATTTCCCCAAAACTTTACAGGACCTTCTAATGTGATTCAGAGCAGTTTGTACTTGGAGCTGAGCACCATGTCGTTCTGGTTTCAGGCTGTGGAAACTGATGTTTTTGCTGTGTATTTGTACTTTGAAATAATTGTTTTCATGTGTCTTTTGATTTCCATTGCTCTTTTCCTCTGAGCAGGTAGAGACCGATAGTTGCTATTCACCAAAGTAGAATGTACAACATTTTCTTTGTGAACTATGTTATGCCAACTGCCCTTTGTGTCCCCCAAGATCATGGTCCTTAGGCCCCAATTCCAGCTCCTTACTCCTTTGAGATGTTTGGTCATGGCTAAAAAGTTTTCACAACTTTTTTCTGGTGGCACACGTTAGGCTGCTAACTGCAAGGTCAGTTCTAACCTATAGCTGCTCTAAGGGCAAAAAAAATGAGACTTTTTGTTCCCATAAAGACTTTCAGCCTTGGGAACCATAGGGGCAGTTCTGCTTTGTCTTTTTTTTTTTTTT
>NW_022111379.1:28381377-28388443 GCF_000313985.2 Echinops telfairi
ATTATGAGTTGTAATCAACTTAATGGCAGCATTTCGTTTGGTCTCCTGTGTGCTCCATCCCATTCATGGATATATTTGGCACAAAGGTGAATACACATACGAAGATCCTTTGTCACTTCTCTATATATCTGTGGGTATACTGACACTTTCCCTGTTCACATTTGTTCATCCTCAGTGTTTATCAACCCACTTACTCATAAAAAACTCACTGCTGTGGAGTGGACACCAACTCAAATTGATCACTACAATTGTAGGATTGTGTATATGATACTATATGCCCCTGTTGCATCAAGAGTCTCATTTTAATTGGATCTGAAATCAGTGTACTTCTGTTGAAGTGTCCCTACTCAGTGTGGCCCTACTCAATACCTGCCCTCATGAAGTGATCACTGAAGATATGAGTACTATAGCAATGTATGGTGAAGAAAGCAGATGGTGCCTGGCTATCAGATATAATAATCTCAAGAGTTTTAAAGATGTGTTATAAAACAAGCAGCCATCTAAGTGAGATGTCAGCTAAGTTCACATGGAAGAAGCACACCAGCCTGTGTGATCACATGATTGTAAATAATAAAATCTAAGAATGGAGAAGGAAAGGGTATTGGAACTTAAAATCTGAACACCTGCTTTGCAGAAGGTTATAGAAGACAGTGGAAGCCAAAATCCATTTGTTAGATCCCTACATGGATTAAGCTTCCAGTGAATCCCCTATGACCATTGAACAGAGATGTGACAAGCCTTAATATCAGAGTGCAGTGTAAAGTAGATTATGGTAGATGTAGTTAGATTAAAATGTAACACCCTTTCATTTGATCTCCCTGTTGACCAACTTTAAATTTGTTTCAGCTTTTAATATTTTCTGCTTTGTTCTTTTGAGGTATTTTCCCCCTGTTTTGTCATTGTTGTTGGCATTTGGGTGTGTGTTTCTATATATGAAATCCGAGATAGGCAAATCTGTAAAGATAGTAACTGGGTTAATAATTACTTTGGAGCATGGCAGGTGAGGTTGGGGGTAAATGGGACACTAACAAAAATGTGTATGAAAAAGATTGAAACCTTCTAAAATTAATTATGGTGTTGATAGCACAACTCTTCTTAATTTGATCAACCTATTGAATTTTATGATTTGTGAATTATATATTAATAAAACTTTTTTTTAATTGATAGAGTTCCATTACATTTCAATTAGTTTTCCTTGAAGTTTTTGAGATATTTTCTCATATAGTAGATAATTGGTGTGTGTGTTGAATATATATACACATACATTTTCATACATACCAGTGTCTAGTTAAAAACTTCTTTCATGACAATGGCCGATATGTTGGTAAAGATTACAATTCTAAGGGAACATCTATTTTATATCAGAAAGCAAAATTTGAAGGAAAAAAAAAGAGAGAGAGAAAACCACAAAGCCTAGGGTAGTTATGATAAGACCAAGACCAAAGAAAACTAGTATTCATATTTTCGTATATATGAAGGGAGTTCAAAAAGTTCACAGAAAATTTCTGTTACTTGTATTCCATTCTAGAAGAAACTTTTGAACTCTTCAGCACACAGAGAAGACTGTCTCATTATCCTTCTCACATGGGGCATCTCAGCAAATGTTTTTCTCAGGCCATGACCATATAGAAACTACTACACACTCTTCTACCAGGGAAAGAGAAGCAATGCCCTGGCCCATGTGCTTGTCCTGACTTCAGTCTCGGGCTGTCCGCCCAGGCTGTGTGTGACCTGTGGGAAATAACCCACCTGAAAACAAGGACCTCTTTTGAACAAGGTTCGAAGTCATCCCTATTGATCTGCTGTAACTCTTCAGACAAAGCAATCACAGGGTAAGGACATTAAAGGGAGTTCCCTGGCAGCTGCTGCTGGGGCCTCAGTTTGGGTCCTAGCCCTTCTGCACAAAGACCCACATGTTGGTGCATGTCTGAAGTGAAATAACCACTTGGCTTTGTCTGCTAATATATTTTCAAAAACTCGGTGGCTTTCACTATGACGGAGATGCTTCAGAAATGTAAATTCATCTAATCTGTATAAAACCCCGAGTGTGATCCTTTTTCTCTGCTAAATGTCCCTTTCATATACAAGGCAGTGGAAGAGGGTAAACACTAATCCACAGCACCTATTCTACATATACAAGTCAATGTCCAAATTATCTTGCCTATATTTATATTAATAGAAGAATCTCTAAGAAACAAGTGTAACAGAAGTGATGTACTCAATCAGCCAGCATAATAAAATCCCCACAAGGTGGCGCTACATCTCATATTTAGGAGGGAAAAGCCAGGGAAAACAGTTCCTGAGTGGCTCACCGCTGTAACAGGCCCAATGTAAAGAGTCATTTCAAGGAGACACGTTAAGGTGTCTGCATTCCTGGAGGCTGGCCTTATGTAGGCTTGTCAGTAGGCCCCTGGGGCTTGTGGTTTCTGCAAACCTCTGAGTTGAAAAGACCTTCTGTAGTACAAACACCTTGTCAGAATAGAACCAGCCCAGATCTAACGTAATTACTATCAGCGCTAAAAAGGCTGCTAAGTAGTTCCTTCATGTGTACAAAAATGAATAGCCAGGTCTGCATTTTGAAAAGGCAACTTGACATTGACTAACTCATTTCCTGTGTTGTCTACTTGTGCTCTGTGTTTAAGATAGTATCAGAAGGAATTGTGGCCTTACAGATTTCTGCATCTAATCTATTGGTGCTAGAGAAGGAAAAAGTAGAACTCTCCCGTATCTGGAGCCTCTCCCAGATAGCCTGTAATCATGAGTGTTTTGTTTTTTTCCTTCTTCCTGTAATCAATTGTATACTTTGTAACAACGGCCATTCAACACATGTACACATATGGCAATTTACGTTTAAATTAATTAAAGCTCAATAAAATAAAAATTCACGTCCTCACTTATCAGTTGACTTAGCAGTTATCCTCACTGACATCTAAGTGGTCAGGGGTAGTACATTTGTAGCAGTACTGGAGCTGTACTGGAATGCTAGCTTGCTTCTTAGAGAGCTAGCACTGTTTCTTAAGCGAGCCATCGTCCACAAAAGCAAACAGTGGTTGTGTGGGTTGCTTTGCATGAGCCACTTTTCCAGTACTACCCAGCTGCCTTTCTAGCTTCAAACAGGGGAAATCGTGGCAGCCAGAGAGCTGGAGAACGCCTCAGTTTCTGGAGGAAAATTAAAAGATTCATAGTACAATATTCTGGTGAGAATATTTTTTTCTAAAATATTTTGTAAACTCTATTTTAGTAGACACCTGGTAATTAGGATAGAAACATTAGTAAACATGAGTATGGGAAATATGATTATCCATCAATTTTCATGATAGCATAGAGAACATTTGAGAGAATAGGAAGGTCCCTTTATGCTAGCATGGGATCAAAGTATCAGGAAAGGTTTCTGAGTGAGTCACTTTGCATCTATGGCTGAAGGCAGGGGCTACAGCCAGGTAAGAGTTGGAGAGGACATCAGGAGCTCAGCATTTAAGACACTATTTAAGGGCACTGGTGAGTTGGAGAAGCAGCCTGAGAGGAAAGTGAAACAAACCACTGCCTATTGGCCTCATGTGGTTTGGGAGCTTCATCTTATGGGTTGTGTTAGGCAGGGTTCTCTAAGAAACAAAACCAGGACACTTACAGTTATATATATGAAGATAGGTCTATAGAGCGCAAAGGAATACAACAGATAATTAGTCCACATAGCAGTACAGAGGGCTCTGTTTAACTCACTTCTGTGGAACAATTTATATACTGCAAGACCTTCAACTCATAAGGGTTGCCGGGTCCAACGTCTAGGAAGCAGACAGCTGAGCTTTCCCTTGGGTAATGCAGGCAGTGTCTGCCCACAGGTAGCAAACAGTAGAGCCGGTCACCAACAGTCAGCAGTTCAGAAGCTTAGCAAAGCAGGCCTGGATGGGATATCAAACTCAAGCAATGCAAGATGACAGGATCCACCAGCCTCAAGCTTAAGCGATGTACACACCAGCAGCATGGCAAAGCAGGTCTTGAAAGAACCTCAAGCTCTAGCGATATGATCCACGGGTTGACTGTCCCACAGGTAGTGTAGCTCACAAGTTGAGGCAGAAAACTAGTTAAAGCAGCCGCACACTGGTCCGATCACCAGAAAGCAAGAGAGAGAGGGGTGGGCTTTGCCCATTTATTTCTTTGCCCTCCAATCAAACTGTGATCTGATTAATTCCATATGTTCCTATTGGCCAGGTTGGCACAAAACCCCTACCTAGCACAAGGGTATTCTGGTGAGCCATGAAAGGGATTAAGCATAGGAGTCTGCTGTCTCTTATGCATGTCATCCATAGCTTACTATATTTGAAGTAGCTGGAAATCCCAAGTGGGATCAAAGAGCTATTAGTGGTGAATGCCAGACTGAGATGAGGGTGGCTCTGCTGGAGGCAGAAACAGAGAAATGGAAAGAAAGTGACAGACCCAGTAGTATTTGGAGGCAAAAGGGACAGGGTATGCATTTAGAATTAAAATGGGACAATGTATGGGCAAGGTCAAGAATAATACCTTAGGTTTCGCTTACATAAGTTGTCCTGACCCCTAAAACCATTGTTTGAAGGTGAAGATAAAAACTGCTAGGTTGTATTAGGAGGCTTTGGGAAATGTCACATTAAAAAAAAAAATCAATAGATTTTTCAATCCCTGATAATTTGAATAAAATTCTCCAGCACAGGCAAATCTGCCATCAAATTATGTATGTTGCCAATGGCGCAACTAAAAGGCGACAGACAGTATCTTCCCCCTTGGCTTGGTCTGCCTATGAAGAGGGAACAGCACAGCTTTTCAGGGCCCAGAGGGGCTTTTCAGCAGAGGCTTGTACATTAAATGCATCCACAGGGTTCCACTAACTTCCCGAGACCCAAGAGTCTCATGCTGCTCCATATTGTTGTTAGGTGCCACCTCACGGCAACCCTATATACGATAGAATGAAATACTTCTTAGTCCTAGACCATCTTCATGAACAATTGTTCTTATGTGTGAGCCCATGTTGCAGCCACTCTGTCAATCTGTATTATCTGAATCCTTCCTCTTTTTCACTGCTCTTTAGCAAGCACAAGACCCTTCTGTAGGGACCGGTCTCTCCTGATAACATGTTCAAAGAACAAGAGACAAAAGCTTTCTTTCCGTCCTTGCTTTTTAGGAACATATGGTTGTACTTCTCCAACACAGACTTGTTTTGTTCTTTTGGTAGTACATGGTACTTTCATAATTCTTCACCAACACCATAATAAAAAAATGCACTGATTCTTCTTTGGTCTAACTTATTCTGTGACCAAATTTCAAATGCATATGAGGTGATTGAAAATACCATGATTTGAGTCAAGTGCACCTTAATTCTTAAAATAACATCCTTGCTTTTCAACAACTTAAAAAGATTATGTGCAGCATATTTACCCAATTCAATGTGCCGTTTGATCTTTTGGCTGCTGTGTCCATGAACATTGCTTGTAAATCCAAGCAAAATGAAATCGTTGACAACTTCAATCTGTTCTCTGTGTATCATGATGTTATCTATCGGTCCAGTTGTGTGGATTTTTGTTTTCTTTATATTGTGTTGTAATTCACTGAGCTGCTCCATCTAGAGAACAAGAAATTTGTAATATTTGTGGAACTCGTCATTCATAGAGTTATCCTTCAGTGTGGTCTCCCTTTTGCTAAGGGTCAAAAGGGAGATCAAATAAGGTATTAAATTTTTACCTAACTATAGCTACCAAATTCATCTTTATAATGCTCTCTGTCCGATAATAAAGTATTCACATCCCTCAACTATGGTCAGAGGGAATTCACTGGAGGTTTAATCTATGTGGGGCTTAATCTGCATGCAAATGGATTTTAGGCTTCCATTTTTGTCCATAGACTTCTGCAAACTAGGTGTTCACAATTTAAACTCCGATTCCATTCCCTCCTTCAGATTTGGATTATATTACATATAATCCTTGGATCACATAGGATAGTTTGCTTCTACCAGGTGAACTTAGTTGATGCCTCACTTAGATGGCTGCTTATTTGAAGCCAATTCTTTAAGGTCCCAGACACTATTTTTGATAACTGGGCAGCATCTAGTGTCTTCACCACAGTTTGCTATAGCACCTGTATTTCAGTGCCCTCTTCATGAGGGCAAGTATCAAGCAGGGCCATGTCATACGAACCATTTGTTCTTATTTTGGTGCTAGAATTAAGTGTGAGTCCAAATCCACTCATATATTTATGGTTTATATATGTCTCTGGTTCGCCTTAGAGACATCATTATCATTCTATGTTAGAGAACATTATCAGTCATTTTCCTAGGGCATAAAGTAATTCTTTTCAATGACCTTAATTTAGCTAAGGGAATAGAATCTAAAACACAGTTGAGCAAAGGAGATTATGCATTGTGTTAGTCCAGGAAGACTAGAGACAAATCCAGGGAGACTCATATGGGTATAAGAAAGAGCTTTATATACAATAGCAATTGAATATTGAGAAAACGTCACACCCAGTCTACAGCAAGTCCATAAGTCTGATATTAGCCCATATCTGCTACCAATCTACAGAGTCCCCTTCAGACTCGTGAAACACATGAAATGACGCCAAATGCAGGAAGATCACAGACCAGTGGGTGAAAAGTCTTGTGGATCTAGTGATGGTGTAAGCATCTCAGCAAAGGCAGGGGTTTCCACCTGATTCCTCCAGCTCAGGACACTAGCTCTATGTGTCTTGTCAGCTGGAATGTCTCCCAGGGATTGTCTGTGTCCTGCCTCCGGCAAGTTATTTATCTCCAGAGCACCTCCAGAGCACCTCATCAAGCTGCGACCTAAATTCCACAACCTTTCACTCTTAAGTCTCAAATTGACAACAGATCATGTAACTAATACATACATGTATAGGTCAGATACCAAACCAAATCAAATTCAAGCCATTGAGTCAGTGCTGACTCATAGCGACCCCTATGGTTTTCTGAGACTATAACTTTACAGGAGTAGAACGCCCAGTCTTTCTCCACATACATCATTTGTGTCCAGCACTTTAGTACATATGTTGACCTCATCATTCTTATGACACCCACTTTCCACTT
>NW_022111379.1:28389757-28394800 GCF_000313985.2 Echinops telfairi
ACCACTGGTCCTATAGGGCTCATCCGTCCTGGATTCCCTGTATTTTCAGTTCCTATCTGTACCAGTGTACCTCCTCTGGTCTAGCCAGACTTTTGACGAAGTCTTTTGATGTACATAAGTGCTTTATTTTGTTAGGTCCCAGTAATCTATTTTGTCATCACTACGAGTGCTTCCTTTGTTATAACTGGTTGTCCTTGTATGCCCTGCATTAGGGCTCTGCGTTTGCTCCCATTTTCTAGTTGAGGATCCTGATAGTTTTAGAGCTTACATTTAGGTCTCTGATCCATATCTAGTTCATTTTTTGTGCATGGCAAGAGGTATGGGTCATATTTCATTCTTCTGTAGATGGATATCCAATTTTTCCACCACCATTTGTTGATAAAAGAGGGCATCTATTTCCATTTAATGTATCGTGGTCATTGGCTGAAAGGACCATCACTTGTCTGTAGTTGGACTCTTTTATTTCCGAGTTTTCTATCCTGATACAAAGATCTATGGCTCTATCACTGTAGTATCAGGCTGCTTTGAATACTGTGGGTGTGTAATAGGTTTTGAGGTGGGGTAGCAGAAGATTTCCTACTCTGTTTTTCTTTTTGAGAAGTTATTTGGTTATCTTGGGCCTTTTTCCTCTCTATAGAGTTGGTAATTATTTTTTCCATTTCATTAAAGAATGACATTGGGATTTGGATTGGAGTTATTTTGTATTTGTAGATTGCTTTAAATAGTATTGACATCTTTACAATATTAAGTCTTCATATCCATGACTACGGGATATCTTTGCATTTGTGTAGGTCTCTTCTGGTTTCTTTTTAATACCCTGTAGTTTTCTTTGTAAAAGTCTTTTGTGTCTCTGGTTAGGTTTATTCTTAGGTATTTCATCGTTTGTGTGGCTATTGTCAATGCTATTGTTTTCTTGAAGTCTTTTTCAGAGTTCTTTTCTCCAGTATTCAGGAGTCTGATTGGCTTCTTCTTGTTATCTTTGTATACTGCTACTTCATTAAATCCCTCAATTTTTTCCAACAGTCTTTTTGTAGAGAGAGACCTTAGGTTGTCACTATATAAAATCATATCTGCAAATAGTGAAAGTTTCACTTTGTTTTTGCCAAATTATATTCCTTTGATTGCTTTTTGTTGTCTAGTACTTCTGGCTAAGACTGCCAGCAAAATGTTGAATAAGAGTGATAATAAGGGTTATCCTTGTCTAGTTCCTGTTTTTGGTTTTTCCCCACTGAGTGTGAGATTGGCTTTTTAATTTTTTCTTTTTTTTGGCATATGGCCAAAAAAATGTGTTGAGGAATTTCCTTTCTATTTTTTTTAAAATCATTTTATTGGGAGCTCGTACAATTCTTATCACAATACGTACATACATCCATTGTGTCAAGCACATTTGAACATTTGTTGCCATCATCATTCTCAAAACATTTGCTTTCTACTTGAACCCTTAATATCAGCTCCTCATTTTCCCCCTCCCTCGTGAACCCTTGATAATTTAGAAATTATTATTATTTTGTCATATCTTACACAGTCCAGCATCATCTTCATCCACTTTTCTGTTGTCCATCTCCCAGGGAGGAGGCTATACGTAGATTCTTGTCATCAATATCCCTATTCTACCCCACCTTCCCTCCACCCTCCAGGTATCGCCACTCTTACCACTGGTCCTGAAAGGGTCATCTGCCCTGGATTCCCTGTGTTTCCAGTTCCTATCTATACCAATGTACAACCTCTGACCTTGCCAGATTTGTAAGGTAGAATTGGGATCATGATAGTGAGGGGTGGGGGGATGAAGTATTTAAGAACTAGAGGAAAGTTGTATGTTTCATCATTGCTACCCTGCACCCTGACTGGCTCGTCTCCTCCCCACAACCCTTCTGTAAGGGGGTGTCCAGTTGCCTACAGATGGGCTTTGGATCTCCACTCTGCACTCACCCTCATTTACAATGATATGATTTTTTGTTCTTTGATGTCTGATACCTGATCCCTTCGACAGCTCGTGGTCACACAGGCTGGTGTGCTTCTACCACGTGGGCTTTGATGCTTCTGAGCTAGATGGCTGCTTGTTTATCTGCAAGCCTTTAAGATCCCAGATGCTATATCTTTTGATAGCTGGGCACCATCAGCTTTCTTCACCACATTTGCCTATGCACACATTTGTCTTCAGTGATCATATCGGGAAGGTGGGCACCCATTGATAAGATTTTTTGTTCTTTGATGTCTGATACCTGGTCCTTTCTACACCTCGTGATCACACAGGCTTGTGTGCTTCTTCCATGGGGGCTTTTGATGCTTCTGAACTAGATGACTGCTTGTTTATCTGCAAGCCTTTAAGACTCCAGACGCTATATCTTTTGATAGTTGGGATGGTGTCCTTTCTATTTCTTATTGAGTATTTTTATTACGAATGGATGATGGATATTGTCAAATGCTTTTTCTGCATCTATAAATGTGATCATGTGGCTCTTATTGTTTATCTTGCTTATGTGGTGATTACATTGACTGTTTTTTTTTAGTGTTGCACTATCCTTGCATCCCTGGTATGAATTCCACTTGGTCATGTTGGTCATGATGAATTTTTTTTATATATATTGTTGAAGTCTGTTGGCCAAGATTTTGTTGAGAAATGTTACATCTGTGTTTATGAGGGATATTGATCTGTGGTTTTCTGTGTTTGTGAGGTCATTGCCTGGTTTGGGAATCAGAGTCATCCTGGCTTCATAGAATGAGTTTGAGATTTTCTGTCCCTTTCTATGTAGTGGAAAAGTCTGTGTTGAATAGTGATAGCTCTTTCTGGAATACTTGGTAGAATTCACCTATGAAGCCATCTGACCCTGGGCATTTCTTAGTTGGAAGTTTCTTTATAACTTTGCCTATTTCTTCTTTTGTTATATGTCTGTTCAAGTTTTCTATGTTTGTTCAGGTTTTCAATGTCTACATTAATTTGGGTAGAGGATATATTTTTGAGTATTTCTCCATGTCTTCTAGTTATCAAATTCATTGGAATACAATAGTACTATGTTATTAATTTTTTTATTTCATTTGTATCTGTTTTGATATCATCCTTCTCAACTCTAATTCTAGATATTTGCATCTTCTCTTTCTTTTCCTTTGTTAAGTTTGCTACAAGTTTGTCAATTTTGTTGATCCTTGTAAAAGACCAACTTCTAGTCTTGTTGTTTTTCCTATTACTTTTATGTTTTCCAGTTCATTTATTTCTGCTGTAATTCTCATGATTTCTTTTTTCTGTAATTGAAGGGTTTATACAATTGGCTATGTACTAATGCTGGAGGCGTGTGTTAAAGTGTTGAACATTATTTTCTCCCCCTTATTAAAATGTGTGAATTGAGTGCTATGTACATTGTCCCCTGATAACTGCTTTTACTCTGTCTCATAGATTTTGTTATGTTATGTTATCATTCTTTTTTTGTTGCAAGGGACCTCTTAATTTCATATATAATTTGGGCTACTTTTTAAAGTAGAGTGTTGTATTTCCATATGTTTTTCTTAATGTTCTTGCTGGATTATTGATTTCCAGTTTTATGGCAGTGTGATCTGAGAAGATACTTTATATGATCTGTATATGTTTCGTATGTTATGTGTTTGTTTTGGGCCTAGCTTTTGGACTGTTTTATATTGCATACCATGCTTGCTGGAGAAGAACATGACACTTTTTATCACTTGGAGAACTCTTTAAATATCGAGGAGGTGGCTGGTTGATTGTGTTGGTCAGTTCTTCAGTTTCTCTGTCGAGTTTTTTTCCCTATGGATCTATCTTTCCTTGAGGGTAGTATATAGAAGTATCCAACCTGGGAGTGGTGTAACGAGGTCTCTGCAACTGTTGATCTGGTGATCTCTTTTCTTCTCTGTGAGGATTTGGTTAATGTATTTTGAGCGTCTTTTATTAGGTATGTGTATGTTTATTTTGGCTATATGATCTTTGTCTATTGATCCTTTGATCATTATGTAACGTCCATTCTTCTCTCTCATTAAGTCGTTTACTTTGAAGTCTTATTTTGTTGGAGATTAATATTGCCACTTGTGCTAGTTACATAATCTCATGTCAACTTGAGTACTAAAGAGTGAAGGGGTGGAGTCTAGCCTGTCAATCTGGTCACAGGCTGATGCCTCCTTGTGGGCATGGCCTTCTCCTGAGGATTCTGGGAACTTCCTCTCTTCCTCCTTTCAGGCAGGATGCATTCTCTTTCTGCTTCACCTTCCTGTTAAGGAGCATTTTCAGATAGCTGCAGCTGCCAGCACTGAGATGCTTCCACTGCCACTGGATCCACAAGACCTTTCACCCACTGGCCTGGTATCTTCCTGCAATCAGCATCATTACATGTGCTATGTGAGTCTGAAGAGGAATTTACGTGTTGGATATAGGGCTAATATGGAACTTATGGACTTGATTTGGACTGGGCTGCAATGTTTTATTGGTATCCAATTGCTCTTTGATATAAAGCTCTCTCTTACACAAATATGAGTGTTCACTGAATTTGTTTCTCTAGTCAACCTGGACTAATACACCACTTCTGCCTTTTGTGGGTTACCATTGGCTAGGTAGATTTTTGCCATCCTTTGACTAGTAGTCTATTTTGTCTGTGAGTTTGAAGTGTCTCTTGAAGGTAACATCAATGAGTCTTGTTGCCAATCCAGTCTGCTACTCTTTGTACTTTGAATGGTTCATTTAGTCCATTGACATCCGGTGTTGTTATTTTTAAATGTGGATTAGTTGGTATCATTTGGTAGGATTTATGTGTGTGGGGGACTTAATAGTCTCCTTGTTACCCCTCTAGACCTGCTGTTTTGGATGGTGTTTTCAGTGTGTTGGTTTCATATTTATGGTAGTTTCATGTTTACTTGTTGCTATTGTTGATTTTCTTTTAATAGAAATCTAATTAATATTTTGTGATGTTGGTTTTGCTTTTATGAATTCATTAACATTTTCCTTAATATAGAATACTTTTATTTCTTCTTCATAATTGCTGGATAATGCTGGATATAGGATTCTTGGTAGGCAGGTGTTCATTTTTTTTTCCTTTTTTCTTT
>NW_022111379.1:28395033-28413005 GCF_000313985.2 Echinops telfairi
TCTCCCTTCATCCACTTTTTGGTTGTCTGTCCCCCAAGGAGGAGGTCACACACAGTTCCATGTAATCGGTTAGTATATCTTATCTTCATTGTCTTCTTGGCTGTATAGGTCCTTCTTGGTTTTCCTTTGTAGGTGCCTGTTTTCTGTTCTCTAGCTCTTCTCAAGATTCTCTCCTTGTCCTTGAATTTCAATAAATGACTACTATATGCCACCACCACCCCCTAGGGTCTTACCTGATTGGAGTTCTCTCTACTTCCTGGATAGTTATCATCTCCTCATTTGTGATACTGGGGACATTTTCCTACTATTTTACCTGTAGATTTGTTAATTCTTCCTGTTTCAGGATTCCAATGAGATGTGGGTTGTTTCTCTTCATGGTGTCCCTCATCATCCTCGGGGTTTCTTCAGATTTCTTTGCTTTTTAAAAAATGTTTCTCTCATTTGCTGTAGCCTGTGGTTGTCTTCTAGTTCACTGATTGTATTTTCCCTTTTCTTCCATTCTATTGCTGATTGCTTGTAACATGTTCTTTTTTTTAATTTCTGCTATGTAGTTGCTTAGTTTTGGGGTTTCTTTATGGTATGAGGTTTCTGGTGTGTCAATTTCTTTCTTTGTTTTCAGGGTTAATCCCCAGGTCCCATGTGTGGTCCTAAGCATCGTTCTCCTATATTATTTTGTGTGTGTGTGTGATTTTGTGGGTGGGTCTGTCCCATCTGTTCCTGTTTAGGAATTGTGTACAACCATGGGTTTGTGGTGAGTAGCCTCAGGATCTAAAGTGAAGTGATCAGCCTATGGCAGAATATAAGAAGTGTGACTAAGCTGGGTGTGTGTTGGGGGGCGGGGGGGGGGGCGCAAATGAATCAAAGATAAGCATCCCTTTTGGGTTAGGACCTCTGAGAGGTAAAAATCCTTATCTATTTTTCAAAGGACCACTCTCTTTGCTCAGCTCTACATTTATTCCCTTAAGCGCAAGATGTGGTGCCTATTGTTCTCTCACCTGACAAGGTTGTACCCATTCAGATCAGGTTTATCATTTTGATCTTCTATAGTCATCTCTCTAATGCACCCTATTTGGTAACCAATTTCTTCGCCTCCCTCTAATATAGATAGAGGGATCACTGGAGACTTATTTCCTATGTAGATCTCACAAATGTATCTCGGGTTACCACTGTCATCCATAACCTTCTGCAAGCCAGACTCTCACAATTTAGTCTCTGATACATTTGACTTTGGTTATATGATATGACCTTTGACTTTGGTTATATGATTTACAATCCTTTGGTGACTGGTGTTGGTGTGCTTTTTCCATATGGACTCATTTGACCTCTCACTTAGATTCCTGCTTGTTTGGAAACAGGCCTTAAAGACCCCAGATGCTATTTTATCTGATAGCCAGGCACATCTAATTTCTCCACCACACTTTTCTTTAGTACCCGTATCTTCTGTTTTCCTTCCTGAAGGAGAGTATTGAGTGGGGTCGTGATGTAAGAACTAATTGTTCTTAAATTGGAGCTAGGATATTTTGTGATCCCTAAACCTATTCCTGGATTTATGGTTTTGTTTTGTTTTTTAATCTTTCTCTGACTCCCTTTGGAGACCTCCTTATTAATTTATGGTTGAGAGTCTTATCGATTATTTCCCTGAGGTGTAAAGAGCTCCTGTTAATATTGTCCTTGCTTAGCCAAGTGGTTCTCAACCTTCCTCATGCAGCGACCCTTTAATACAGTTCCTCATGTTGTGGGGGCCCCCTACAACCATAAAATCATTTTCATTGCTACTTCATAACTGTGATTTTGCTACGGTTATGAATTGGGTGACCCGTCAGAAAGGGTCATTCCACCCCTAAAGGGGTTGTGACCCACAGGTTGAGAACTGCTGGATTAGCTCCTGGCACTAATTTTTTAAACCCTGTTGAGAGAGAGATATTGGGCCAGATTTTTAGTCTAGTTTTGTCTTTGTGACTAAGGTGTGTTTATTGTAGGCATTATGTTGATGAGTCTTACTTTCTTATCCTTTCTGTTACTCTTGTCTCTTTACTGATTTACTTAATTCATTAACATTCATTGTCATGATTGACACATGTGAGTATGTTGCTGTCACTTTTCTGTGTTTGGGGGGGTGGGGTGTTTTTGGTGTCTTTGTCCTTCCTATATTTATGTGCTGTTTTGAATCCTGTTTTGAGTTTGTTGATTTTTCACTGGTGTTGCCTTGTATATTAATTTCAAGTTTGCCTGCAGTTGTTACTAGATTCTCCGTTCAAAGTGTTGCATTTGGTATTTTTTGTAATGCTGGATTTGTTTTTATAAATTCCTTTCATTTTTCCTTGTCTGGAAATAATTTAATTTCCCCCTCATATTGAAGGCCAATTTTATTGGGTGTAAGATTCTTGGTTGACAGTTTGTTTTTTCAGTTTTTTTTATATGACCTTCCATAATCTTCTTGCCTGTTTGTGTTCTGCTTATATATTTGAGCTTATTCTATTTGGTTTTCCTTTGTAGATACTATCCCCAGATCACTACCCCGACTCCCAAAACATTCTCAGGATTCTCTCTCTGTCCTGAGCGTAGGAGAGTGTGACTGCAGTATGTTGTGTTGTTTTTCTTTTGGAGTCTATGCTGTTTGGGGTTCTCTCGGTCTCTGGAATAGTTACTTTCTCTTCTCTTCTTTTTCTGGGGTTTCTTGTATCATTTACATTGTGGATTTTGTTGCTGTTCTTTCTTCTGATTCTGGAATCCCAATGAAATGTACATTATTACTCTTGATGGTGTCCTTCAAGATTCTTTTCTCTTTTATTTATTGTTCTTCTCTTAGGTTGTCGTGGAGGGACTTGTCTACAGGCTCACATACTCAGTGTTCCATTTCTTCAATTCTATTATTCTGCTCTTTTAAAAAAATGTTGCCTAATTATGTTATCTCTGTGTTCATCTTCTGGAATGTGATGAGGTTTCTTTGATGGAAATTTCTCAATTTTCTCCCCTCACCATAGTTGCATGGGAGAGTGTACTGGCCTCCTCGTGACTATACCCTTTCCTGTCTTGTTTCCACAGTCACTGGGTTATAAGGTTTTCTGAGTTGTCTTCCAAGATTGTTGGTGATCTGGATTTTCTTTCTTTTTTTTTTTTCTTCTAGATATAGAGGGATTAACAATCTGAGTATTCAATGTAGACATTTTTGTTGATGTTGTTAGTATCTGTCAAATTGATATTGACCCATGGTGACCACTTAAGAGCACTGAATTTATTGCATCCAATTAGTTTTGAAATGTGCTTTTATTCTTTTTTGTCTAATTGTTCTCTAATTTTTCTTGTGATTTTGTTGATTTATGAGTTAATAGGATTTTTTAATTCATCATATATGTAAAACTTCCATATATTTCCTTCTACCATAGCTATGTAGTTTCATCCAATTGAAGTCAGAGAAGATAAATTGGTATAATTTCAATAGCTTTACTCACTTCCCTGGAGGATTATGTCCATACCTCTTCTAACACAGATTTGTTTATTTTTCTGGCTAAAGCAAAAACCGACTGTCATTGAGTTGATTCCAACCCATAGCAACTGAATATAGGGTTTCAAAACTGCAATCTTTACAGAAGAAGACAACCTCTTAGTCCTCCCTTGGATCAATTGAGAGGTTTGAATTGTTAGCTTTGTTTTCAGCTGTCCAGTGACCAACCTACAGCACCAGCATCCTTGTAATTTCAGTATTCTTTGTTAACACCAATATTCAAATGCAGTTCTGATCTGTTTCAAATACAATGGCAATAAATCTATAGCAATTGTAAAATGAGCTCAGTACATGTGATACAGGGAGTAAACACAGAGGAGAATTGATAAACTTGGCCATGTCTTTGAGTTACAGCACACACTGTTTAAAACGAACAATTTTTGTATTTTAAAAGTTCAGCTTTTAAATATTTTACCCTGCAATTTTTTCTTGAAAATATTATTGTAAGTAGTTGGACAGTTCAAGGAAAGTCAGCAATGCCTAGCTGTTATGTATAAAAATACTGCACATGATACATAATGTTATCACTTATAGGAAAACACAAATATTCATATATTTAATGAATAAAATTCTATTTGCTCAATATAGACATACAGGTGACAGGGTTTTGTCATTAGATGAGTTTATAGGTAAGTTTCTGAAGAAGGTACAGAGATATCTGTATTTACAGCACTTGTGACTTATGATTTTACACCCATTCCTTATGCAAATTTCTTGTTCCAGCAACTTTCATAATTTTGAGACATTAAAGCATGAATTCAATGTCAGGAATATTTTCTAAATCTTACCACATTAAAAGTCAAAAATTTCATCCTTCAAATCATCAAATCAGGCATGATTCTCATATGTCCCTTCTGGGATAAAATTTGTCTTTGTCTGTGAATCTGGTAAACCAGAAAGCAAATTGTGTACTCTCAAAATATAATGGTGGGACAGGCATAGGAAAATAGTTACATGTTCTTTTTTATAAGGAGGAGAAAATGGAAAGATAAAGTATTCACTGGCTATCATGTATTGAGTTATGTATACCGTCTCTCCTCCCTGCCCCCCTACAAGTAACATTTCTGGACACAATTCTCAGTGGCTTGGCAGTTATGGTGTAATCTGTCAATTATGTAATGATGTGATCAGCCACTCTGTTTTAAAGAGATTGAGAGGAGTACAATACCCTTGTTTCCATCACATATCTGGTCTGATCTAAGGTTAGTTTCCCTGGAGTATCACTTGCTGCACTTCTTATCTTACAAGAGATAAAAGAACAGCATTAGCAGAGAAGAAAGAAAATGTGGCAGCAGAGTACGTCCTTTGAGCTCTGGGTGACTATACTGAGAATCTCCTTGACAGAAACGTTGATGCCAAGGCACGTAGAAGTCTCCACAGAATATTAGCCCTACATATGTTAAAAGGAGTAAAAGACTTTTCCCCAAAGAGATAAAGCTTTTCTCTATACTGGAGCTCTGAATTCAGACTTTTAACCTTCTGAACTCTAAGACCATCATTTTTCTGTTAATTTGTTGTGTTGAGCAACAATTTGTTGTGTTGCTCATATGTGGCGGCTTGTGTGTTGTTGCAATGCTAGAAGCTATGTCACTGTTATCTCAAATGCTAGCAGGGTGACACAAAGTGAACAGGTTTCAGCAGAACTTCAAGTCTAAAAACAGACTCCAAAGAAATCAGCTGCCCATTTTAAAGGAAAAACCAATGAAAACCATACACAGAACATGGAGACATTATCTCATACTGAAGGCCTGATGAATGGAAGCAGAACATTGTTTATGATCGTGCTGGAGGATGGCCCCTCAGGTCCAAAGGCACTGGAAATGTGACTTCCTCAAAGTAGCATTGGCCCCAGTGACTTGAATGAAGTAAAGCCTGTGGAAGTGGAGCCATCCAGACCTACATTTACTCATGGGATACAAATTGAGTTAAGAAGAACCAGCTGTAAAAATCTACTTAGTCTGAAGGTAGAGCATTTCAAGAATGAATCTAGGAAACTTGGAAGTCATCAAAAATGAAATGGAATGAATAACGATTGATATCCTAGGTAAGTGGTCATGGACTGGTATTGGTCATTTTGAAACAGAAAATTTTTATTATGCCAGTATTGCTGCAATCAGGAGGAATGCGGTTATTTCATCATCAAAAAGGACATTTCAAGATCTATTCTGAAGTACAATGTTATCTGTGATAGAATTATATCTTTCCAAATTCATGGAAATCCAATTAATACAACTATTATTCAATTTTATGCAATAGCCATGAGATAGTGATGAAGAAATTGAATAATTTCGCCAATGTCTTTAGTCTGAAATTGTTCAAACTGGCAATCAAGAGTCATTCATCATGATTGGCTATCGGAATGCAAGAGTTGGAAGCAAAGAGGAAGTAACTTTGGTTGGAAATATGACCTTGATGCCACGAAGGAAACTGGAGATTGCATGACAGAATTTGTCAAGGCGAATGACTTGTCTACAGCAGATTCCTTTCTACAGCAACACAAATGGTGACTATACACATGGACTTGTCCAGATGGCACACACACCAAATTGGCTAGCAGTGTGGGAAGAGACAGTGGAGAAGCTCGATATCAGCATCTACAACCAAGTTAGGGACTGACCATGGAACAAACCATCAATTGCTCATATGTAAGTTCAGGTTGAAGATAAAATGAAAACAATCCACTGGAGCAAAAATACAAACCTTGGGTCTATCCTACCTGAATTTTGAGGACATCTCAAGAACATATTTGAGGTATTGAATTCTAATGACAGAAGACCTGATGAACTGTGGTGAGACATCAAGAACATCATTCATGAAGACAACCATATGTCATTAAAAAGACAGGGAAAAAAGAGAAAATCAAAATGGATATAGAAGAGACTGAAACTTGCTCTTAATTGTAGACTAGTTAAGGAAATGGAAGAAATGATGAAGTCAAAGAACTGAGTAGAAAATTTCAAAGGACAGTTCAGGGAAAAAAAAGTAAAATATTATCATGAAATATGTAAAGATTTAGAATTAGAAAGCCAAAAGGAGAGAACACTGTGTTCGTCCAGGTAGACTAGAGAAACAAATTTACAGGCATTGATATGTGTATAAGAAAGAGCTTCATATACAAGAGCAATAGAATATTGAGAACATCCCAGCCCAGTCCATATCAAGCCCATAAGTCCAATATTAGCCCATCTGTCTGATACAAATCTATAAAATTCTCTTTGGACTCATGAAACGCATGCAATGATGTCGAATGCAGGAAGATCACAGGCCAGTGGGTGGGAAGTCTTGTGGATCCAGTGGCAGTAGAAGCATCTAAGTGCTGGCAGGGGTCCCCACGCAGTTTTTCCAGCACCCAGAGTTCCATCAGGGTAGGTCCATGTGGCTTCTCCTCAGGAATGTCTTGCAGGAGTCAGCCTTGTCCGTCAAGAGTCTCCAAGGGAGTGAGCAGAGAGAGAAAGAAGTGTCTCCCACCTCCAAGGAGGAAAAACAGGAGTTCCCAGAATACCCTGCTGGTATTTCAAATGCCAGTGACATAGCTTCCAGCATCACAGCAACACACCAGTCACCACAGTGCTACAAACTGACAGATAAGTGGTGGAACATAATGATTAATGTCATTTTTTAAAAGTTTCAGATATAATACCAAATCGTCAAGTTACTAAACATCTGAATTAAACTTACAGGTAAGTGACTAGATTCAAAAGAAGCAATTAAAGTAGCTGAAATTGTAACTTAGTAAGTAAATGTGTGTGTGTGTGTGTGTGTGTGTGTGTGTGTGTGTGTGTGTGTGACTGTTGCTTCTAATGAAGAATTGCACCTGGAGCAGCAGAACCAGTTTACTACCTCTACCAAGTTACATTGAAAAAGAGCAATGTATAAGAATGTGACACTAGAATGTAAATGCATTTTAGGGGAATTGTGTACGTTTCCACATTCTGTTTCTTTTGAATGGATACAGGTATGTATCTCTTCCAGTCCATTGACCACTTAGCTGTCTTCCAAATTTCTTTAGATATAGACTAGTGTGTGTTTCCAGTGCCTCATCAACTTGTTGAAACATTTCAGTTGGTGTCTTGTCAATTCTTGGAGCTTTATTTTTCAATCGTGCTTTTAGTGCAGCTTGGATTTCTACCTTGAATATTGGTTCTTGATCATATGGTACCTCCTGAAAAGAATGAATGTTCACCAGCTCTTGTCAGTGCAGTGCTTCTGTGTCTTTCTCTCATTTTCTTTTCATGCATCTTACATTATTTAATATTTTGCTTATAAAATCTTTTAATATTGCATCGTGAGCTTGAATTTTTTTCTTCAGTTCTTTTAGTGTAAGATACACTGAGCTAGTTCTTCCTTTTTGGTTTTCTGCTTCTAAGTCCTTGCACATTGCATTGTTGTATTGTACTTTGTCAACCTGAGCTTCCCTTTGAACTTTTCTGTTCAGCTCTTTAAAAAAATTTTCTGACCTTTTGCTTTCTTCATGAATGATGTTCTGTTCTTGTTCATTATGCCTTCTGTCATTAGTGCTCAATGATTCAAATCTGTTTTTGAGATGTTTTCAAAATTCAGATGGGATACACTCAAGGTCGTATTTTGACTCTAGTAGACCTGTTTTAATTTTCTTCAGCTTTTTCCTGAAATTGCATATGAGCAATTAACGGTCTTTGCCATTAGCCCCTGGCTTAATTTTGACTGCTGATATTGAGCTTCTTCTTTACGCTTCCCACAGATGCAGTAATTTGATTTCGGTGTATTCCATCTGGAGAGTCTAAATGTATAGTCACCATTTATGTGGTTGAAAAAGGTCATTGTGATGAAGAAGCCACTGAAAAATCCTATCATACAGTCTCCTATTTAGTTTCTCTCACCAAGATCATATTTCCCAACTACTTTTCCTCTTTGATTCCAACTTTTGCACCCCAATAACCAATAATTATCAATGAATCTTGATGACATGTTTGATAAATTTCAAATTTAAGAGGTTGGTAGAGTTTTTCAACTGTAGCTTTAGTGGATTGTTGTTTAAATGTGAATGATAATATATTAACAGGATGTCCTTTAGATGTATAAATATTTTTTCTTCAAGATAGATCTTGAAAATGCCCTTTTTGACAAAGAATGTGATACCATTCCTCTAAATTTGTTATTCCCTATACAGTAAACTATAGGATTATCGGATTTGAAATGACCAGTACCAGTCCATTTCAGCTTATGAATGCCTTTGATATCTATATTTATTTGGTCTATTATATTTTTGATAGCTTCCAGTTTTCCTAGACTCATACTTCATACGTTCTAAGGTCTGATTACTAACAGATGTTTGTAGCAGTTTCTTTCCCATTTTGTGTCATTCCCTGTCCCCCAAAACTTTACTCCGTGTCAGATGATCAACACTACCATGGGAGGGTAGTTCTTTTCCAGTCATGCTTTGAGCTCCTGACCTGAGGGACTCATCTTCTGGTACCATATTTGACAATATTCCACCACTACTATTCATAAGGTTTTCAATTTCTGACAGTGTTCTGCTGCTGTTCATAAGGTTTCCAGTGGCTAATTCCTTAGAAGTGGATAGCCTGTCTCTTCTTAGTCAGTAAGCACTGCTGAAATCTGTGCACCTTGGGTGACTGTTGGTATTTGAAATGCCACTAATGTAACTTCCAGCACCTTAGCAACATGAAAGCCAGCACAATATTCAGCGTGACAGATAAGTTGTGGCTTTTGGTAATAATAACATTTTCACTATGCTAAGTCTTCCTATCCACAGGCATGGTATTTTTTGTTTAAATTTTTATTTTGATGTAAGTTTCTTTATTAGATTTTTATACTATATTTTGCATAAACCTTTTGTTTCGATGGTTAGATTCTTTCCTAAGTATTGCATTCTAGGTGTGGTTATTATAAATCGTAGTGTAAATTTTTCTGATTATTTTTTGTATAGCGGTTTCTTTGATAGTGTAGTGGAATCTGACTGGTTTTGTATGTTGATCTGGACTCTGCAACTTTAATGAGTTATTTTATTAGTTCTAAAAGTTTCTTGTTGAATCTCTGGGATTTTCTATGTATAGCATTATATCATCTAAAAAAAGCTATAGTTTTAATTCTTCCTTATTATATTTAAGTGCCACTTATTTCCTTTCTTGCATTTTTACACTGACTAGGACTTCCATTAAAATATTGAGTGATGTCATAGGGCATCCTCATCTCATTTTAATTTGCAATTGGAATGCTGTTAGTCTGTTTTAAGAATAATGTTGGCCATTGTTATTATGTATATATTCTTAATTATGGTGAGTGATTTTCCTTCCATTCCAATTTTTCTGAGAATTAAAAAAAATAGTAAGATTTTATTAATTGCCATAACTGAAAAAATTGAAATGATCATCATTCTTCTTTGTTTTGCTTATTTGGTGAATTGTTCAGACTGTTTTCTATTGCTTAACTATCCTGCAATAGCTGGTAGGAATCTCACTTGGTTATGATGATTAATTTTTTAATATGACCTGAGATTCAATTAGTTACATTTTAGGGGGAGAAATTTGTAGTGTAGTGGATTACACATTGATCAACAGTTTGAAACCATCAGTCACTTAATGGGATAAAGATAAGGTTTTTGCTCTTATTAAGATTTATAGCTTCAAAAAAATGTACAGCCCCAGAAACTCAAAATGTGTAGAGTGTTCTGTCCTATAGGGTTACTATGAGTCAGAATGGTCTCTCTGACAGGGAGTGAGTGAACGAGTGATGTTCACCATAAGGATAATGGTCTATATTTTACTTTTAATGGTACATTTACCGATGAAGCAGGGTTCAACTTGTTTCATAGAATTAATTTGTGTTATATTATTTTCTATGTTCTGGATATGTTGTGCTCAGTTGATATCAGTTGTCTCTGAATAGTTGGTAGAATTCTGCAATGAAGCAGTCTGGGCCAGGACTTTTGGTTGGCAAATTTTGCCTTTGTTTATTTGTTCTTTCTTTGTTAAGAGTTTGTTCATGTGTCCATCTTAGTCTGCTTTAGTTCAGGTAGGTAGTATGTTTCTTGAAATATGTTGTTACTTCTATGCTTTAAAATTTGTTAAATTGCTTTACAAGTGATGATAGATCTAAAAATGTATACATTTACCAATTAGTTTATATTTTACTTTATCAAACTCACCCAGTGGCACCACAAAGAAAAGGCCTATACATCCAAGAACCCTATGGAGCCATTCTACTTTGTAATACTTCAGGTCTTTCTGAGTGAAAATCACCTTGGTAGCAACTAACAAAAACAACTCAATATATTTATAGGCACACACACCAAACTATAGACACCTTGGGCTTACTTGATTAAACTATGTTTTAAATCACACTCAGGTAAAAGTTCAAACCTATATAATTTAATGGGATAATGTATACATATGAATTAGGTTATAAAATACATTAATTATAACAATAAGTTTTGGATATGACTTCCTTAAATGTAATCTTAAACTACTAATCATGACTTAAGGAACTCAGTGGTTGCTCAGCCACTCAATAAATAGCAGGATTGAAAGGTTTTCCATCTCTTACTTTATAGCTTGACTATCTCTGCTGAGTGCCCAATGCAACTTGAAGACTTCCCAATGGATGCCCATGCTTGCCCTCTGAAGTTTGGCAGCTGTAAGTTATGATCCAAGTAACCAAATCAGTTACTTCTTTTATTTATATATCAGATTAAAGGTAACATTCTCATAGAGAACCCACTTGAAACCTCAGTTTTCTATAACTAGTAAAATCACTTTGACAAATTACATTGTAATCATTGCAATGTCTGCTTACAACTCTCTGTAGAATGTTACCTAATATTAAGGACATTTTCTGTCATGTTTATACTTACAGTTCACCCCGTATACACAGCAGGAGTGACTCTCTGTAACATGGAATTACCTAAAAGAGTCATTCAGTAAATATGTGTTGCTTGAACAAATACATTTTTAATGTCAAAGTGTTTTAAGTAGACAATTTTTCAAATCTAGTAGAAACTCCTGGTTTTCAGCTGATGCTATTTCAGACTGAGGAATGCATTCAGATAAAATCCTAGTTCGGATATATTTGTTATAAGCATGGTTGGAAGCTATGTATTATTTACTTTTTTGGGGGGTGGTTGTTTTCATATTATGCAACCTTTTAGACTTTGTTGTTTGGGAGTACGTTTCCTTTAAAAATAGTTTATTTTTGATGAAAGTGTGCACAACAAAATAAGTTCCCATTCAATAATTTCTATGCATATTACTTAGTTACATTGGTTAATTTGTAACACTATGCCAAGTTTTTATTATTTCCTTTCTATTTGTTTCATGTTCAGTAAACTAGTCTCTCTATCTCCCTACATCCTCATCTATGTGAAGCTGAAAGAAATGAAGAAAAAAACTCAACCTCAGGCTATATACTGAAGGATTCTATGGTCAAAATATTACACAATACAGGAAGCATCAAAAGAAGGTGGAAAGAAGGCACATAGTCCCTGTAACAAAAAGAAGTATTCAATGTTCAACCATATCAAGAGATAGCACAGGATAGGTAACTTGTGGTGTTGAAGGAAGACGTTTATGCTGCATTGGAGCTATTGGTGAAAAACCAGGCTCCAGATGTTGATGGTATTGATCCATTAAAAGGTTCAATAAGCTTATACAGTTCTAGAGGTGCTCATTTGCTTATGCTAAGCAATTTGTAATACATATCTACATGGCCAGTTGCCTAGAAGAGATGGATATGTGTAACCCATTCAAAGAAAACTGACCCAGAAGAATGTTTAAATTATTGAACAATATCATAAATATTACATGCATATCCTTTTTTGGAGATCATTTAAAAAATGGTTAGAGTAGTACATGGATGGGGCGCTTCCAGAAATTTAAATTATATTCATAAAAGGACATTGAATGAGGACATGATCATTGTTGATATCAGATGCATCTTAGCTGAAAGCAGATGATACCAAAAAAATACTTATTACTATTTTATTCAACTGTGCAAAGGCAGTCTAATATATGGATCAAGTGTATGGATCATAACAAATTATGGATAACATTATGAAGAATAGAAATTCCAGAAACTTTTATTGTGCTCATGTGCTCATATGTATGCAAAGCGGCAGGTGTGTGAACAGAACAAAGATTTACTCTAAGGTTTAAGATCGGGAAGTTTGTTTCAGTGTTGTGTCCCTTTCACCAAACAGTCTATTCGTTTGATGAACAAATTATCTGAGATGCTAGGTTATATGAAGAACAAAATGGCAACAGGATTGTAGGAAAGCTCATTAACAGCCTCAATATGCAGATGACACAATTTTCTTATTGAAGGTGAGGATGATTTGAATCACTTAACAGATGAAGATCAAATAGTATGGATTATGCCTCATTTAAAAAGAAATATAAATAAGTAATTAAATGTACACACACACAAAGACAAAAACACAAACAACAAAAACTTCACAACCAGACCAATATACAACCTCAAGAGATTAATGTTGTCTAGGATTTCGTTTTACTTGGATTCACAATGAACACTCATGGAAGTAACGGTCAAGAAATCAAATAATACATTGCATTGGAAAAATCTATTGCAGAAGACCTTTTAAAAATGTTAAAGAGCAAAAATGTCATTTTGAGGACTGAAGTGTGCTTGACCCACGTTCACTGAGCTCATGCATATGTGGAAGTTGGACAATGGATAAGGAAGATGGGGGAAATTTTATACATTCGAATTGTGATGTTGGCAAAGAAATACTGAAATTACAAGGATTGCCAGAAGAACAAAAAAAAAATCTGTTTGGGAAGAAGTACAGCTAGAATGTTCCTTAGAAGCTGTGATGATGAGATTTTGTCTCATGCATTTCAAGCATGGGATCAGGAGGGACCAGTCTCTAAAGTTGGACGTCATGTTTAGTAAAGGGTCAGCATGAAAGGGAAGACCCTCTATAAGGGTTGGCCCAGTGGCTGTAACAATGGACTGGAACGTAACAATTTTGAGGGTCACATAGGGCTGGGCAGTGTTTTGTTCTGTGCTGTTTAGTAGCTATGAGTTGGAAATGACTCACAGGCACCACACAGCAACAGCATCAATTCGAGGGAAAACTGATATCCTAAATATGTTGAGTTATTCAAACCATGAACAATGTGCTTCTCCATTTATTTTGATATTATATTATATCTTTTAGTCAATGTTTCATAATTTTCAGTATAAAAGTCTTGTATTTATTTTATTAGATTTATATGTAAGCATTTTCAAAGGGTAGTTTATATGGTATTATATTTAAATTGCAAACTTACCATATTCATTGTTAATATACAAAGAACAATTTGACCTTTGCATGTTTATACTGGATATTGTGACATATTTTGTTTTATTGGACTTCCTAGATAGATAATGATGTCATGCAAATAGGGAGAGTTTTATTTCTTCTTTTCTGATTTGCATAGTTTTATTTTCTTGCCTTATCACACTGTCTACAGCTTCCAGTGCTATGTTGAATAAAAGTAGTAAGTGTGCACATTTTAGCCTTATTCCCAATTAAAGGGGAAAACACTTAATTTTCCATCATTGAGTATGGAGGCAAGTCAAAGGTATTGCTACAAACCATAGAAAACTTTACTAAATAAAACTATCAGAATGTTAAGCCATTGTTTCTTAACATGTTACCAAGGCAGCAGTGTAAACTTCTGAATGATGTGTTTCCATCTCTTTATCCCTTCCCTGAAGAATTCTGCTCTCTTATACTTAAACCATGTCAAAATGGCAGTGCTGGCATCCTGGTGGGACACAAATCATGTCCCTTTTAATTTCATTTTGCGATTTGAGAAACAAAAAGAAATCTAAAGGGGCAGCATCAGGGCCGTAGTGTAGAAGAGTCAGGTTTCCCAATGAAATTCTTGTAGGTTAGCCGTTGCTATCCTCAACAAAGGAGCAGGCGTGTTATCATAATGAAAAAAAATTCTCTACGCAACTTTCCTGGCTATATTCTCATTGATGCAGTTTCATGTTTCTTAAAACCTGATTATATTAAGCCTACATTGGTGATTTTGTGGCTTACACAATGAGCTGCTAGTCACAAGGGCAGCAGTTCAAACCCACTGAACACCTTGTGGGAGAAAGATGAGGCTTTCTTCTCCCATAAAGGTTTTCAGACTCAGAAACCCACATTGATTGTACGATATCCTATAGGATCACTGTGAATCAGAATTGACTCAATGGCAGTGAATTTGGTTTTGGATTGTCTGTTCTGTGTTTCTTCAGAAAATCTACCAAGATTTCCCTTTTGGAGTCCCCCAAACAGTCACCATAGCACTCTCACCTGGTCTCTCCTATTTGCTCATCTTTGAGGTTTTACTAACCTTCCTTAAAATAGTCGATCTATCTAAAACTTGTTTATATGGGTCAGCATTCCAATAAAGTTGTTTAATGCTTCCATGGCTTGGGAATATTCCCACTTGAGTTTTTTTTAAAATTTGACATTAGCTCTAACCTCAAAATCACATATTCTTTTCCACAAAAGTATACTTTTTAAAGGTACCCTAAGGAGACATAGATCAGTGTATCACTAAAAGAACTTGCATTAATAATTACTATTAATAATTATTAATAATTAGTAATAATTATTACTGTGAGTATTAGCAGTTATCCACTGGTTGCTGTGACATATTTAAACATATTTTGTTTGGAATAATCCCATACATATGAACGAGAATGTTAGTAGTGATACTTTATTACTTACCTTCATATAATATTGTTGTTGATGTTAAGTGCCAATGTGTTGGTTCCAACTCATAATGACTTTATACAGAAGAGAACAAAACACTACCCAATCCTGAACCATCCACACAATTGTTCCTATGCCAAAGCCCATTGCTGCAGCTAAGGTGTCAGCCCATCTCATTGAGGGCCTTCGTTTCTCTCACTGCCCCTCTACTTTACCAAGCTTGATGTCCTTCTCCAGGGACTTGTTTCTCTTAATATCCAAAGTGGGTAAGATGAACTCTCACTATCCTTGCTTCTAAGGAGCACTCTGGACCTACTTCTTGTAATACAGATCAGTTTCTCCTTTTCGCAGTCTATGATACTTTCAATGTTCTTCTCCAGCACATTCAAATATATCGATTCTTCTTCAGTCTCCTTTATTCAATATCTAACTTTCATATACATATGAGGCAATTGAAAATAACATGTCTTGGGTCATGTGCTTCTTAGTCCTCAAAGTAACATCCTTGATTTTCAATATGCTAAGATAGCAGTTCTCAAACTGTGGGTCGCGACCCCTTTGGGGGTTGAACGACCCTTTCACGGGGGTCACCCAATTCATAACAGTAGCAAAATTACAGTGATGAAGTAGCAACAAAAATAATTTTATGGTTAGGGGTTACCACAACATGAGGAACTGTATTAAAGGGTCGCTGCATTAGGAAGGTTGAGAACCACTGCTTAAGAGGTCTTGTGCAGTAGATTTACCTAATGTTACTTGGCTTTTAACCTCTTGACTGCTGCATCCATGAGCATTGATTGTGGATCCAAGCAAGATTTCTTAATCAAGTAAAGGAAATTCTTCTTTATTACTATACTTCCCTGAGCATTCTTAACTGAGAAAGTCAATTTGTCAAATGAGTTTTCTCTATTGATTACTATATTTTTTCTTCTCTAGCTGGTTAATATGATATATTGATTTTTGATTACTGACTTAGTCATGATTCTGTAGGAGGAAGTTGGGCAGACTTGATCATGGTGTTGAATTTATTTTCTGTATTTTAAAATTCCACTTGATGACATTTTATTAAGGGGTTTTGTATCTATTTTCATGAAGAAGAATATATGTTGGGTTTTTTGTTCACTTTTTGTACTATGTGAGGTTTTGGCACTAGGGAAATATAACAAAAATTAGCTTAGAAGGTATTCCCTCATCTACTTTCTGGAAAAATTATGTAGAATTAGTTTTAATTCTTTAAATGTGTTGTAGAATCCTCTAGTGAACTAATTGGGCACTGGAGTTTTATTTTTTTAGGGGGAGATTTTAAATTATGATTTCTTTAATAGCTATAGAACTATCTAAATGATCTTTTTTCATGTTGAGTAGGGTGAAACATTGTGTGTTTTTGAGGAATTGGTCTGTTTTAACTAAGTTATCAAATGTATTTATGTAGAGTTTTTCGTTGTCGCTCCTATTATCCTTCTGAGGTCAGTAGGACCTGTAGTGATAACCCACATTATGGTCCTGATATTGGTACTTCGCATTTGCTCCCTTTTTTCCTCTGGTTTTCTTTCCAGAAGTTTGCCAACTTTATTGATCGCTTTCTGTGTTGATCCTCTCTATTGTTTTTATTTTCTCTTTCATTACTCTTTGCTATTTTCCTTTAACTTCATTTCTTCTACTTACTTTGGGTTTATTTTGCTCTTCTTTTTTCAAGTTTTGGTAGCTTGATGTTTTCCTCTGTGCTTCTACGTGAATCTAGTCATGTAGATTTCATTCTAGCACTTGAAAAAAACTGTGCCCAGTTTCTTTTTGACTCAGGATGTTCTGTTAAGAACTATGTGGTCGTACAATGTGTGTGTCCCCTCCCTTCATAAGTACGAGGTCCTGTGTATTCTGTTGCTTTAAGTATTTGTCCTTTATCTTTTGGTTTCAGAAGTTTGACTACTATATGTCTTAGCATCGACATCTTTTGGTTTACTGTGTTTGAAGTTGACTTAGAGTCTTCAATATTTAGATTTATGGTTTTGAATATACTGTTAATTCGATCCAACTTCTTTCCCTATGCTCTTTCTTTACTCCTTTACTGAATCAGGTGACAAGAATGTTATATCCCACTGACCATCAAGCTCTTTGAAAATAACATGGACAGTTTTATTGTTATATTTTGTTGACATCTAATTCGCAGATCATACAGTAGTTGAAACATATTGAAAAGATTTGTGGAATCATTACTACAATCAATTTTAGAATTTTTTTCTTGGTTGTACTCTGTTAATGCCTCCCAATTTCCCGCAACCTTAAGAAACTATCAATCTAGTTATTATCTTTATTTCTTTACCTACCGTGGATTTCATATAAAGAAAAATACACAACAACAAGCAAAACACAAAAACCCAATAACCCAATAACAACAACAAAATAAAACATAGAAAACAGTTAAAAAGTCTAATGTCCTGAGGAGTTGCCAACTGTTTCCAAGAAACAGTTTTACATAAACTTACATATACAACACCAATGGAAAAATGTTCCAATTTTTCTACATTTTATTTCTTAATAGATATGAAGTACTTGCCCATTGTAATTTTTCCCCCACACATCAGTAATTTAATCATTAAGTCATATAAAGAAGATTTGTGTAAGTATCACCATAATCAGTTTCAGAACATTTCCTTCACATACTCATTGTTGTTAGCTCTCTATTTCTCCACATCCTTCCCTGCAATGTCTCTATCCAGTTATTATCTCTATAAATCTACCTATCCTGGATTTCTA
>NW_022111379.1:28413181-28433041 GCF_000313985.2 Echinops telfairi
ACTACCTAACCTATGTGAGGTCCATGAGACTAGAATTGTGGCTCTCATCCATAACCTTCTGCAAACTAGGTATTCACAATTTCAGCTCTGATACCGTTCTTTCCTGTGGATTGGGGTTTTATTATTTCCAATACTTGGATCACACAGGCAAGTGTATTTCTTCTACGTGGCCTTACTTGATGTCTCGATCAGATGGCTGCTTATTTGAAGACAAGCCTTTATGACCCTAGACACTGTTCTTGCTGATAGCTGAGGATCATCTGGTTTCTCCCTCACACTTTGCTGTAGCACCCATATCTTCAGGGTCCTCTGTATGAGGGTGAGCATTGAGCAGGGCCATGTCATAAGAACAATTTATTTTTTGATTGGGCTTAGGATTATGTGTGAACCCAAAATCTATTTGTATACATATGGTTTATATAAGTCTCTGGTTCATTACATCATTTTGTCGCACAGCAATATAAATCATCCACCTGGGCATAAGCTAATTCTATTGATAGTGTCATGAATTTCTTGAATATGTAGATTTTCAAAGAATATGTGTATATGTGTATCCACCTTTGCTGCAAATATATCCAGGAATGTGATGGAGCATATGGGAGACCAAACCAAATACCACCATTAAGTTGATTCCAACGCACAGTGACCCTGTAAGAAAAGTAGAATGGCCGTCATGGCTTCCAAGGCTGTAAATCTTTATGGGAACAAAAAGTGTCATGTTTTTGCCCTTAGAGCAGCCTGTGGGTTAGAACTGACCTTGCAGTTAGCAGCCTAACACGTGCCACCAGGGAAAAGTTATGAAAACTTCTTAGCCATAACCAAATACCTTGAGGGAGTAAGGAGCTGGAATTGGGGCACATAGACCATGCTCTTGGGGGACACCAAGGGTAGATGGTATAACATAGTTCACAGAGACAATGTACATTCTACTTTGGCGAGTAGTAACTGGGGTTTTTTAAGCTCCTGAGCAACCATCTAACGTGCGACAGAGTACTGGAACTAAAAGACACATGAAAACAATTAATTCAGTGTCCAGATCACCAAACACCAGTCTCCTCAACCTGAAACCAGAAAAGCTACATGATGCCCAGCTACAACTACCAACTGCTCTGGAAGGGATCACATTAGAAGGTCCTGTAAAGAGTTCAGGGAAAAAAATAAGAACCCAAACAAAATTATACTATTCAGATAAAGATGGGTGGCACATCCAATACTATAGGCTGTAGTCTCCCATATGTTAGAATAATCAACCATTTAAAATAAAAAAGGGCATCAGTTACCTAAGGTCAAAGTGCAGAAGATTAAGAAAAAAGAATGAATGAGAACACAAAACGCTTGTCCCTGCGTTTGTTGGCTCCCCTTTTCCTTTCCCCCACGTCCCCCTCTCCCATCTTCCCCTGGAACTGTTTGTCCCATTGTTCTCTCCTATGGGTTGTTTATCCTGCCTATCTTATATAGCTAGACGTGAAAACACAACAGAACACTCAGGGACAAGAGAACAAGTGATCTAAAATCGATGGTTAGGAGGAAGTAGAATGCCTATGGGGTTTGATCAAGCGCAGTGTAGCTGAGAGGAATTGCTGAAAGCTGACTGAAGTCAAACATGGTAGTGGGACAAGAGGAAAGTAAAAGGAAATAAAGAATTAGGAGGCAAAGGACATTTATAGAAGTATAAATGCAGGCACATACAAATTTATATAATTTATATATAATGATAGGGACATAGATCTATACAGATATATTTATATGTTAAGTTTTAAGGCAGCAGATGGACATTGGGCCTCTACTCAAGTACTTCCTTAATGCAAGAACACTTTGTCCTAATAACTTGGCATTCTGTGATACTCACCTTTCTGACAGAATTCCTGAAGACAAAATGTGTGCATAAGCAAATGTGGTGAAGAAAGCTGATGGTGCCTGGCTATCAAAAGATAGAGTGTTGGGAGTCTTAAAGGCTTGAAGATAAACAAGCAACCATTTAGCTGGGAAGCAACAAAGCCCAAAGAAAGAAGCACACCAGCTTGTGTGATCATGAGATGTTGATAGGATCAGATATCAGGCATCAGAAGACACAAAGCAAACAATCATATCAATGTGAACAAGGGGGTGGTGGAGTGGAGACCCAAAGCCCATCTATAGAGAATTGGACATCCCTTCACAGAAGGGTCACAAGGAAGGGATGAGCCAGCCAGGGGGCAGTATACACCAATGACATACAACATTAGTCTAGTTCTTTAATGCTTCCTCCCCACCACTATCATGACCCCAAGTTCCACCTCACAGATCCAGCTAGACCAGAACATGTACACTGATACAGATAAGAGCTCTTGACACACAGAATCCAGGACAGATAAACCTGTCAGGAACAATGAGAGTAGTGATACCATGAGAGGAGGGGGAAACCGATCACAATGATAGACGTATGACCCCCTCCCCGAACCCAGGGTGACAAACAACAGAAACATGGGTGAAGGGAGACAGCAGACAGTGTAACATATGAAGATAATCGTAATTTATAATTTAGCAAGAGTTCATGAGGGTGGGAAGGTGCGGGAGGGAAGGAAAAGAAAATAACAAGGCCTCAAGTAGAAACAAAATGTTTTGAAACGGGTAAGGGCAGCATACGTACACATGTGCTTGACACTATGGATGTATAGATTGTTATGAGAGCTGTAAGAGCCCCCAATAAAATGTTTTAAAACAAGAAAGAAAGAAAATAGGAAACTCAGGGAAATAGGATAAATGACAGTACATAGAAGGGATTGCAGTGAGTTGAAACAAAATGTATATGAATTATCAATATAAAACTGATGATCTGCTCTCTAAATTTTCATCTAATTCACAATAAAAATTTTAAAAATAAAATAAATGAAATATTCCACAATGCCATCCTTTTCTCCATTTATCATGATGTTGTTTATTGGCCCAGGTGTGGGGATTTTTGTTTACTTTCTACTGATTGTAATCATTTTGAAGTTTGTAGTGTCTGATTTTCATCTGTAAATGCTTCTAGTGCTCTTGGCTCTCGCCAGCAACATTGTGTTATCTATATACCACAGTTTGTTAATGAGTCTTCCTCTAATTATAAGACAAAATTCTTCTCCTTGTAGTCTAGTTTCTTGGGTTACTTTTTCAGCATACAGTTTGAATAAATGTGGTAAAAAGATATAACCCTGATGGACAACTTTCCTGGTTTTAGACCATGCAGGATTAAAACACTACAGAAGTGGAAATGATACAAGAATTGGTCAGGTTCAGACTGCAATGCCTGAACTGTTGACATATAGCTTGAACTCTCAAGTCACTGGACACTGTTTACACAGACAATGGGGGTTTGTGATAGGGCAAAACTTTCACTAACACTGACTTCCAAAAGCAGACCCATATATACAGATTGATACATGTCAGAAGAAAACAAGGAGGGCATTACAAAAGTAAATATATGGTAGTCCTAAACCACCGTGCATTGGGAACCCTCAAAAGAAGGGATCTGAAACAGTCCAAAGGCTGCAATTCTATCACCTTAGGATAGCAGTCATCTGCGTCTTCTCACATCAGGGCATGTCGGCCTTAAGTTCAAGGAAGCACGTCAGCTCCATAAAGCTACTACAGGTGAGTTTGAGGTAAAGCCCAGTTCACTTGTGGCGTGGCCTCTGAAGGATGTTGGGCACATCAAAAGGACAGAATCTAAAGTTCCATCCTCCTTTCTCTCTGTTTTTAGGAGTGGGTCCTTTCTACTGTGTGTGTTCGAATTCTGGAGTCCTGATGGCACAGTGGTTCTCGGTAGACTACTAACTTCACTCGTAGTGTGAAACCACAGCTGCTCCAACACAGGAAGATGGGGTGTTCCACTCCTGTAAAGAGTCACAGTCTCAGAAACTCAACAGGGGCAGTTCCACTTTGTCCTGTAGGGTTCTATGAGTTGGCATCAACTCAATGCCAGTGTGATGTTCAAATTCTCACCACTTGCCCGCCAGTTTGTCATACTGTGGAGGCTTGTCATACTGTGTGTTACTGTGATACTGGAAGCTTTGTCACAGGTATTTCAAATACTAGCAGGTACACCCAAGGTGCACAGGTTTCAGCAGAGCTTACAGACCAAGAACAGACTATGACAAAGAAATAGACTGTCTTCTTCTGAGGAATTACCATATATACTCGAGTATAACCCGAGTTTTTTCAGCATGTTTTTAATGCACTTTTTGTGGTAAAATTAGGTGCTTTGGTGGGTATTCACATCGGCTTATACTCAGGTTTATATGGTAACCAATGAAAACGTCATAAATAATGGCATAACTTTGTCAGATACTGAAAACCTCATGGTCTCAACAGAACATTGCCAGATAGTGCAGAAGATGAGTCTCTCAGGTCATAAATCACTCAAATATGACAGAGGAGAGTCAACCATAATGACAGAGATGGAGCCAAACTTTGGGGATCACTGTTGGCTGATGGGGCATGACTTAAAATGAGAAGAAACAGCTACAAACATCTATTAATAACTGGAACTTGGAATGTATGAAGTATGAATCCTGGAAGATTTCAAGTTTTATAAAATGAAATATAACACTTAAAGATCAATATCCTAGACATTAGTGAGCGGAAAGGAAGCAATACTGGTCATTTGGAATCTGTCAGTCGTATGACTCACTATATTTGGAATAAGAAGTTCAAGAGGAATGACATTGCATTATCGTCAAAAAGGACATTTCAAGATATATTTTGAATTACAGTGCTTTCTGTGATAGGATACTATCCATCTACTTACAAGGATATCTATGTACATGCAAGCCAGGGCTGACTATGGTACACACAAATTGCTCATATGTAGTTCAGGTTGAAACTAAAAATTTTAAATATGCCTATAAAAGCCAAAATAATACCTTGCATATATTCCACATAAACATCAGGAACACCTCAAAAGCAGATGTGACACATTGAATATCAATTACAGAAGACCCAATGAGCCGTGGGATGCTTTCAAGAACATTAAACAGAAGAAAGAAAAACCTCATTAAAATGATAGAAAGAAAGATCAACATGCATGACCTTGTAAGTTAGGCATTGGTAGATATATCACCACTCTTATTCCAGACTTGCAACTTGAGATAGGATAAACTAGAAGTTATGTAGAAAACAGTGATAGATCCCAAAGTCCCGTGTAAGTGACAACTTTCAAGCTTCCACGCCAGGGTCTGCTGCTGCATGGTCAGGGAAGAACAGTAAGTGTTACATGTCCTAAGTCATAACAGATGGCATAATCGGCGTCTGAGAGACCCACAATTGTCACTGCCAGCTGGGAGAGCAAACGCTGCACTACTGACACAGGGAGAGTCATTTAGCGCAGCTAAAGGCCTAAGCTAAAACAGACACCAATGGTCATCTATTCAAGTGCTTAACTGATAAAGAAAATGATCCTGGGACATGCAAGATTCATGCTACTTCTCTGTGCTGATGCTATTGATACCAATAATGCTACAGGTGACAGTGGGTTTGAGAAACGAGATCATAAATTATTACTATGGTTGCAGGTAACATTCATATTTCACTTTGTGGTTTCAAATAGAACTTATCTACATAAAATTATTATTTTAATGGTTCCTTACTTTAAGATAAGATTGTTTTGTTTTTATTTTGTTTGTTTTTTGTCTTTCAACACTCCAATACAATGGAAAAATAGGTCTTGACAACCCTTCTACTTGCCATGCTCAGTGAGCTGATAGCCCCACAGCCAGCTGCTCTTTGACCATAGAGTCCTCCATTCTTCCTTGCAGAATACAAGTGTCTGCAAGGATTGATGTGCCCCTTAGCCACATGACTCCAGAGAAACTGCAGTACCCAGATGCTGCCCCTAGCCCAGCACAGAAAGCCATGCCCAGTCAGTAGAGCGGAGGTGTAGAGTGGAGTGAGTGGTGCTCTGTGCCAACAGTTTCACGCCCAACCTCGTGCTGTGACTACACCACAGTGACTCCCTTTACCTCTGCTCCCCACTCTTATCTCCTGGACCTTGGCAAGAGCGCCCTGTCCCCCTGTCCTCTGCCTCTCTCCAGATTGTACCAAGTGTCTAGAAAGTTGCCCCTTCCCTGCACACAACTTTCTTTCCCCGCTTTCTTCCTACCTGAACATACTGGGCACCTGAGAGTGCCCTGCTATACTCTACATTCTTTATACATGTTCGTATGCACAATGCTTCCTGATTGTGGAGAACTTCACCCTGTCATAGGAGCAGATGCCCTAAACTTGAGCTACTTCCTGAACTTCAGTTTGCTCACTCCTTTTAAAGGCTCTGTGGGTGCATCTTCTTTCTACCAGGATTAGATGTATAGCTCCCTGTGGGTTGGGAAGTGAGAGTTTACCATCTGTACCCAGTCATTTGACCTGGTGTGTTACTGGTAACTAGGGAAGGTATGATGGTAACAGGACAGTCCTGCCAGCAAAGCAGGAAGCAGGATAGGAGTCTTCCATAGGAAGACTCCACCTTGCTGCCCTCAGTCATCCGCATCACACTCACATCCTGGCCAGGATTCACAGGTGCTCCAACCTATTCACTTCTGTGCTGCGGATTTAGGGTTTTCACAAATTGACACAGTAAGATAGTAAAAGCCTAGATTATCTCAAAGCGATTGTTGGTAGAATTATGAGGACTTGGAAGTCAGGCGAGATGGGACAGGCGCTAAGAAACAGCAGCAGAGAAATGGCAGCAGCAATGGGAGATTGTATTGAGCTGGCTTACATAGTAAGAGAGCAGGGCTCCTCCTGATGGAATGAGGTACCCCTTAGCACTTGTCAGCGGATTTATGTTTGTCAGCCCAGGAACTCTGGTGACAGTTGAGGTGAACCTTACTGGTGAAGTGGTATTTCTCTAGGCCCTTGTAAATATAGGTAAGTGCTTTGTAGCACTTACTTGAGTAGGGAAGGTATTGAGCAAAGGCAAACAGTCTGAGGAGGCAAGGGTTTGAGAGGCCAAGGGTCCTTGTAGCAGAGACTAAAGTGACAAGGACCATCAAAGGCATAGCTGCCCTGGTCTTCAAGGGTAGGGCTGACTTTTGGCCTCTGAAAGGATGAGGCCACAACTTCTTTTAAAGGAGTCAGATTGTCACTAATTCTGCTTCCGATGGTATAGCTGTCGTTCACAAGTGCCAGAGGGTGCCATATTTGCCACCCAAAGCTGAGGGAGGGAAGCTGTTATGACCAAGGTGCAGGAGAACAGGGTCTTCCAGGGCTGGTGGAGCTGCCACTCATTTGAACTAGGGTAATGGGGCCACTCAAAGCCTATGGGTACAGATGCTGTCCCAGTGGGCCTGGAAGATAGAGTCCCAAATCCAGAAAACATAGCCAACACACACAATATAGAGGGCTAAGACATTATTGTCTTGATGGTTTCAAGCCTTGAAAATGAATGTAAATAGTTCTGGGTTTTTTTCCTTGTTTGTTTTGTATTTTACATCCAAAAATTCTTACTGCTGTCAAGTTGATCCCAACTCATCGAACTCTATGGAACAGGGTAAACCTACCCTGTGGGTTTCCGAGACTTTGGTCTCTGTGCAAGTCAAAAACCTCATCTTTCTCCTGCCAAGTGTAGTGCTTGTGATTTCTTCTTTTCCTCAATTTCTTCCTTTTGTAGTGGAAATGGATACGTTGAGCCTATTCAACAATTGTACTTTGGAATCAGATAATTTGCATTCTTGATTCACACATGAAGAAGACTTTTGCCCCAGAATGGAATTTGTATTGAAAACTTTTGGGGTGACAATGTTTTGTATGTGGCAAGGACTTGACTTTTTGGTGGAGTGTCATGGATGAAATTGGGTATCCCTAAAATATGTGTCAACCCCACTGGACCATGAATCCCAGAGTTTGGGCAGTTATGTAATACTAAAAAAATAGTGGTTATTTCCTGTTATAGTCACACTTTATGCTGTGATCTGATGTGCTTCACCCACAGATTAGGGTGGAATGTAACCCCTTTGCTCAGGCTACAGCCCTGATCCTGTGCTAGTGACCTTACCTGGGGTGTGGCCAGAGGCACCTTTTATCTATTAGAGATAAAAGTGGAGAGAAAGATGGAAAAACTAATTACTAAATGTATATATGGAGGGAGGAGTCCCAAAATAAGCAAAAAACTTAAGAAGAGGAGGTCTCTCTCTAGCTGACCTCAAAGCCGATTACAGAGTTGCTGTAGTCAAAACAGCCTGGTTTTTGTAAAATAACATCTAAATAGACCCACGGAACAGAACAGAAAACCCAGAAATAAGTTAATCCACTTACAAAGAACTGATCTTTGACCACGAGCCAAAAAGCATTAAATGGGAAAAAGAGGTTTTTGTGAACAAATGATGTTGGCAAAATTGGATCTCTATTGGCAGAAAAATAAAACAGAACCCATACCTCACCCCATGTACCAAATGAACTCAAGATGGATTAAAGGCCTGAATGGAAATCCTAGAGCTCCAAAGATCATCAGTGAGGAAAATGGGGACAAACATAAGGGCCTTAGTGCAGGGGATAGGCATACTATCGGATATAATGAATCACACACTCTAGAAGACAAAAAAAGATGAATACTAAAAATAAGACACTTATGTACACAAAGGATTTAATCAAAAGTGAACTGTTGCAGATGCAATTAGGTTAAAATTTAGTACCCTATCATTTGCTCTCCCTCATGATCCATTTTAATTTGTTCCAGTTTTTAATATTTTCTGCTTTCTTTTTAAAAAAATTATTTTATTGAGGGCTCATAGATTTCTTATCACAGTCCATACATACATCCACTGAGTCAAGCACCTATGTACACCGTTGCCCTCATCAATCTCAAAATATTTGCCCTCTACTTTAGCCCTCAATATCGTTTGCTCATTTTCCCCCTCCCCCTCCCTCCTGAACCCTTCATAATTCATAAATTATTATAGATTTGTCATAAATTACCCTGTCCGACGTCTCCCTCCGCCCTCTTCTCTGCTGTCCACCCCCCAGGGAGGAGACGATACTTAGATTCTTGTAATTGGTTCCCCCCTTCTACCCCACATTCCCTTCACCCTCCAGGCCTCGCCCCTCTTACCGCTGGTCCTGAAGAAGTCATCTATCCTGGGTTCCCTGTGTTTCAAGTTTCAGCTTTCTTTTTGATAGAGGTCTTTTATCTGTTTTAATTTTTAATTCTTGTTTTCTTTAGTTAGTTTGTCTTCAATGTTTTTTTATATATGAATTCCAGGCTATGTAAATCTACAGAGACAGTAACTGGAGTAGTGGGTCCTTACAGGTATGACGGGGGAGGGGTGATGTGGGGAGCTAATAACAATGAGTACAAGAATGAAGAAATGTTGTAAAACTGATTGTGGCGATGCTTGTACAACTCTTCTTTATGTGTTTGTACTATTGATTTATATGCTATGTGAATTATATGCCACTGAAACTGTTGAAAAGGGAGAAAAAGGAGTAAAAAGAGAACCCATGAATGGGGGCCTATGGGGGGAAGGTATCAATCTCTAAAATGTATAGAAAACGGTAAAATCCCAATAAGGCAAAATCAATAATTCAATTAAAAAGTGGACAAAAGATAGTTCACAAAAAATGACATCCAAATGGCTAACAAATATATGCTAAAAGTGCTCATGATCATATCCACCTGCAAGTGACAACAATAAGATATTATATTACACTGACAATAGCAGTCCAATTTTAAAAATGAAAGAAAACAACAAATTCTGGAGAAGTGTGGATAGGTGGGAACTTTCATACACTGCTAGTGAACTTGTAAATATTTAAGCAATTGCTTAAATGATATGGCATTAATGCAAATAAATGAATAGAAATGCCATATGGTCCAGCATTGCCTTTGCTGGCTATATATCCTAAAGAAGTAAGAGCCATTAAAAACAAACAAACATGTTCATAGCAACACTGTTCATAAGAGCAAGAAGTTGGAAAAAGACCAAATGCTCCCCAGTAGAAGAACGGTCAGAGAAATGCTTCATACAAGGGAATATTATGCATCACTGAAACACAAGGATGAAAGAAGTAAACATCTCATGACATGGATGGTCCTCAAGAACATGTTGAGTGAAGTTGGACAATTACAAAAGGACAACTATTCTATGAGACCACTAGTAAAAGAATAAAAACCAAGATAATGACTTTCATAACAAAGGGAACAGTCTCTGAAAGTCCCCAAGGGAGGGAAGGGAAGGATGGAAAGAGGCAATGGACTAGAAGGTTAACAGGTGTTAACTTGAGCGAAGGGGAGATGTAGATCCATAAGAGGGGAAAGAGAAATTGGAGGTGGCGTGTGGATTAGAATACAGGGTTGGGATTAATAAGTCACTTGAACTATTGAATGCAGAGTTGATGGTGTGAAATATTAATGCTCTCACCTAATTCATAATAAGAAAATGTCTATTAAAGCCATGTACTTGTGATTTTTTTGTTTTGTTGTAGTTTTTTGTTATAGTTATATTTTTTATATATTTTTGTTAAAGAAGCACTAGATAAAAAATATTGGGCATTTGGGAAGTGGAAAGTTTAAGCAGGGAGTGTGCCCAGGTATTAAATACTGTGCAGAAGTATATTACTATGTGCTCTATGAAGTCAGAGTAACAGCCCTAAGAAGTAAATACTATTATTAGCCTCACTTTATAGACACATGAGGAGCCCTGGCGGTGTAGCAGTTACAAGTTCAGCTGCTAACCTCCAGGGAAACCGTTCAAAACCATCAGGTATAGAGCATAAGTAACTGGGCATGGCCCTGGGGCTGGGATTTGATTTTTCAAAGTCTGGTCACTTATTCTCCCAGCTACATGATAATGATAGTAGTGTCACTCTAGAGGTAAAAAAAAAGATGCTGGAAATCCTGAAAGTACCTGGATTTTCAAACTTGAATAGTGAGGACCTGAATTGTGCTGGTCCCTGCCCTGGATTTGACCGTCCCACTAATTTTTGTTATAAAATTTAAAATTTCATTTTCAAATCACATTTTCTCTTTTAAAAGCATCTGCAGCTGTGCATGTTGGGAATGACACCATGCTTATATTCACTTCCATCCGGTCCCACAGATGCATACCCTAATTCTGAAGTAGTCTATGTCTGGACCCACGAGAGTGCCAAGTCTGTGGTGGTGGCAGAAGACGGCTCCAGACTTAACCAGTACCACCTAATGGGGCAGACAGTAGGCACGGAGAACATCAGCACCAGCACTGGTAAGGGACTTGGTGGGCAAGGGGCACAGAGGAGGACTGTGGCAGGCAGGAGGAGTACAGTGAGATTGCCGTGGGACACTACTCACCCTACCCCAGCACTGATATTCTTGCCCAACCCCCTCGCCCTGGCAGCTGGGGCTCCACCTGTTGTGTATCTGTCAGTGAACTCACTTTGGATGACATTAAGAGCACTAGCTTGCCCTGTAATTGCCACCACTTGAGCAGCAAACATGAAGCAGGATTTGGTGATTCAGGCTTGCGTGAAGGCCGGTGGCCTACTTCTTTACCCCCCTTCCTTTTGCGGGGCCCGGGGCTTCTTGGCCGGTTGGGTTTTTTGCGGGATTCGGGGCCTTTTTCTTCCACCTTTCTTTTGTTTGCCCCTTTCTTCCGGTTTTGAATTATTGGAAGAGATTCCCCTAGAGCCGGATTGAGAGAAGAAGCGAAGCAGAGCAGCACAGAGCACTGAGGCTTTTGAAGAGCATATGTGCCCAGCCTGAGGGCCTTGTCAGAACCAGCAAGGGAAGGGAGGGGTAAGGTCATTAAAGAGCAGATGGGTTCTACTTCCAGAGCCTGTCCTCAAACACTTTCCCTGAAAGCCTCTACCCATCAGTAGGCATTGTCATATGGACAATGTTAGGACTAGGGAAGAGGGAAAGCTTCATGGAATTAGGGTGCACCTCATTCCGGACAAGTCCTCGGTGCTCAAAACCACCCCTGAGCCTCAGAACCCTTCTCTGCCTGGGTAGCTCCTGGTACCTAACAGCCCCCAGGAAGCTGAGTGCATGTATCCTGGACAGGCATTATGCTTCTCCATCAGCTTGTAGGCATTTTGGGTTGCAGCATAAAATTCAAAGGAAGAGGGATGTAGTACAGACTTCATTGAATGAAGTAAACGCGTGATAGCAAAATATTAGGCTCAAGGAAATGACGGAGAAGAGAATCCAGACCCTAAGGTAAAGACATAGAAAGGCATCCTTCTTCAAGCACCAGGGAGAGGTGAAGGTGATCCAACCCTGGGTGTGGGGTATGGCACTCTCTTTTCTTTATCCCTGCTTCTTTCCTCGCTCATTGAGATTGTTCTCTCCTCGGCCTGCTCTGATCTGGAGTGTCTGTACTGTGTATGCTTCTGCCTTTGCTATGGATAGCATGTATGTCAGCTGTGCCAATAGTGCCAAATATGAAAGAGTCAGAGGAAAGCAGAGAACATTCCAACAACTACATCCTCTGCCCCAGAACATCAGCCCCCATCTAGGTGAGCCATTGTTGATCCTCAAAGCCTATTGTGGATGTAGTCACAGTATCAGCCATGCACCCCGATTACACCATTCACTCATGCAAGTCCCCACCCCTCAAAAAGTTCTTACTCAGCAATACTCTTCCCCCTCAGCACTTCTCTTTCATCGAGTGATGAGAACATCTTTTACAAAGGAAGATCCCCCAGTCTAGCAACCACTCTGGATTACAGTTCATCTCTAGTCCTTACCAGTTTACCATCAGGACAGCATCGTTGTCAGCCAGGAAGGGGATGTCTCCGTGCACCTCCCACATGGCCAGGCAGATCCAGAAAACGTCCTGGAGTTTCACCAAGGACATGCTGGAACTCAGAGAAAGGAAGGGACTTTGGTCTTCTGGATGAGCGCCGAACAAGGGAGCTGCTAGATTCTGAGTCCCAGCTCCTCCCCTAAGAGGTCCTCAGCCTCCTCCACACGGTTCACCTTCCTAGGGCTTGAAGGAGAAAGGAAACTCTGTGGTGTTCTCTGCTCTGTATGTCCGCTCTGATTGCTAAATCCCAGTTGCTGCAGCAGGCGAGGGCAGGGGGTGGCTGGAGCGGGCAGAAATAGCAGGCACAGATTACAACCAGGGATTAGCAAACCAAGTAAATCTCATGTTCCCAGGGGAAGCATCGGTCAGACAATGTTTCTCTGAGGCCAGTACCAACAGAATTAAAATGGTTAAAAACTCTTTCGTTTTACCCAAATAGCACAACTAAGTTCTTATTCAACAATAGAAGAGACGGTGTTATTCCCGAAGCCTTCTGAGCCTGCAGGCAGGAGCCACTGGCCCTTCCCTTTCTCTGGGACCTCGATCACTGTAGATGACATGTGGATATTCGTTTGTCTGCAGGTGAATACACAATTATGACAGCACATTTCCATTTGAAGAGGAAGATTGGGTACTTTGTCATCCAGACCTACCTTCCCTGCATCATGACAGTGATCTTATCTCAGGTGTCTTTCTGGCTGAATCGGGAGTCAGTTCCTGCGAGGACAGTCTTTGGTGAGTGTCCTCAGGCTACACTCTAGACGCTGATCCCAAAATCAGTACACCCACAACCTTAAGTATACCAGTGCTGTGATGATTTGAAAAACAGATAGATCAATGAGTTCAAGGTTTGTGAAGGATTAGCATTTAGGATTTCTCTGAGACCGAAGGCTTATGAAATAATGCATGATGGTTTGAGAGCCTGTCAGTGCTTACTTTTTTTTGAGGTTTCAAATGGCCAGAAAGCAGTGTTAGCTAAGATTTTGTTTTAAATATTCCAATTGAATTGTTCTAATGAAGCACTACTTTATGTCATTTAGTTTTTCTTTGCAATATATTTGCCACTTAAAAGTTAACTGCAATGTGTCAATCAACATATTTTATGTGGTACTGGAGTCCTTGTGGTGTAGTGGATTATGTGTTGGGATATTAACTGCAAGGTTAGTAGTTCAAATCCACTAACTATTCTGGAGAAAAATGAGGGTCTCTACTCCTATAAAGAGTTCCACTCCTAGAAACCCCCGGGGACCATTCTTTCTTGATCTGTGGGGATGCCGTGAGCCCAGATGGACTCGATGACAGTGAGATGTTCTTTTTCTATTTTTGGAGTTTATAGTAATAAATAAAAATATATGTGATAGTAGTATAGAAGACTATTTGGCATCCCTAAGTCAAGATGTTAACATTTAGAAAGATCGAATTGAGTAAGTACCTTGACACAGCAGACAGTATTGGGTATCCTCAGATTATTCAAATTGGAGGAGATACTGAATGTGCATTTGCAGGTTAGTTGTAATAATAAAAGGTTGCATTTATTTTCAAACTGTGGTGTACTATTTGCCTGTTAGCTCTAACCACTGCACTTATTATTCTTAATATGTTAAGATGAAAATAATGGCATGTATCTTATTGTATTGGTTGCAGAGTTTAGAGAAAGCCAAAACGTTTTGTTCCTCCATAAGTGATTAGTATAATCTGATTTTACTAATTAGTGATTAGTCAAATCTCTCTGACTTGGTTTATCGTTCAGGGGTGTCTCAGGAAGTGTTGAGATAGGCTTAGGGCCAAGCAGTGCTGCACAGCTTAGCTCACCTCCCAGAGCCCTGTAGGGAAATAGCAATAGCTGTGGGTAGGGAAAAAAGGTTGATTGGAAAATGCTTCATCTGTGGTGTTTCCTCTTAGAGAGTCTCAATGCTAAGGAATTCAAGAAGACTCAAGAAACCAATTTAATGCCATGCCCAGAACACTCTCTACTCAATACCATGACTAATTGGATTTTGAAGAAAACCCACAGCTACTTCATCCGCAGTTGATTTCTGATGAAACATTAATTCTGTACAGAATGACCATTGTGCTATGGTCAATACTGAAACAAAACTCACTGCCATTGAGTTGTTGCTGACTCATAGCAACGCCCTGTGAATTTCCAAGACTATAACTGTTTAAGAAGAGAAAGCCGAGTCTTGCCCCCAAGGAGCTGCTGGTGGATTACAACCCATAGCATAACCACTACACCAGGGCTCCTTAAATGTATATAAATACCCTTGAAGGCAGATCCGGAATGAGAATTCATAGTAGATATGTTCTGCAGCAATGTTCTACTTTGAGGGTGCATCTGTGTACCTACACATGCACACATCCAGACCCACAGACAGCATGGTTGGAGGAGGAAGGGTAGATCATGTGGAGATGTTGCAGGCCTGCAGGATTCTGGCAGATCTGCTTCCAATAGAGTTTTCATCATTTAGTTACAATAATGTCAATTGCTAAATGGTGTTCCTCATTTCCTCTTTGTGGGACTTATGTGTTCAGACAGAGATTCCGACACAGCACTCTGAATTGAACTGACTTGGGGAAGTCTACAAAATTCATATTTGTGGAGGAGAGATTGTCTCCAGCCCACTGCTACAAGACACACATTGTATGTTTGTGAAGCACTCTATTATATGCTACGTAAATTCAATTGCTCTTAAATTGGATACTGCCCTAGTATCACCCGAAATTCCATTCATTTATCAGATCTTTTATTGAACACCAACTATTTGCTTGGCTCTGTTCAAGCCAATGGGGCATTGCAGAAATCAGACTCAAATCCCTGCCAGGTTAAATTCACAGAGAAAGGAAGCAGTCAACAGACGTGTGGTGATAATGCTATGATTTGCTTAGTGTTATAGATCAAAAGGAGCCACAAGACAATCAGAGGCAGTGTGTGTAGAAAAGAGACTGTAAAATGGGATTTGAAAAGCATTTATCTCAGAAGAAGACATTTGAGTGAAGAGCCAAAGGAAGTTCAAAAGTGAGGGCCTTATATGGACACGAGAAAGAGCCTGAGTGCACAAGGAGCAGTCAGTGAAGTCTGAAGGGAGACAAGGTAGCTAGGGGGAAGGAGTTTAGTGAGCAGAGACAGAGAAAGATGAGTTTAGAGAGGTTGTGGCACTTGGGGAATACTGGAGATCATGGCTAAGTACTTGCCCCCTGACCCTCCCAATGAAGATAGGAAGGTTTTAATGAGTCCTGAGTAGATAAAAGACATGATTTAACTTATATTTTAGAAGCTCACTCTGGCTGTTATTTTCAAAAATAGGCTGAAGAAAGAAGTCCATTTGTGAGATTCTTACAATATTCCAAAAGAAAAACAGTGATGGTGATGTAGATCAGAGTGGTGGAAAGTGTTCAGATTCTGGGTATGTTTCCGAAGGTAGAGGTACATAAAGTTGGTCACTAAGTTCAATTTGGGTGTAAAGAAATGAGTCAAGTTGGGGAATTGAGGATCACTCAGGCGCTTTTGGCCTGAGTCCCTGCTGGGCAGTGTCCAAAAATGGTGAGGGAAGCATTGAAGAAAGAACAAGGGAATGTTTGGGTCGTGCTAAATTGAAGCTTCCGATAAGAACTGTAAAGTACTTCGCTGGACAACTAAGTTCAGAGGAGAGAGATACCAGGCTTGAGGGGAAACAACTAGTGTTTTCATGAATGTATCATGTATTCTCTCTTACAAATGTGCAATGAGGGGATTCGGGGTACCAGTACTAACTCTTGTTTCTCCTCTTTGACTTGTCACCCTGTTACTGACCACCATAGGGGTGACCACAGTGCTGACAATGACCACCCTCAGCATCAGTGCTCGGAACTCTCTGCCTAAAGTGGCTTATGCTACAGCCATGGACTGGTTCATAGCTGTGTGCTATGCCTTTGTGTTCTCTGCCCTGATTGAATTTGCCACTGTCAACTATTTTACAAAAAGAGGCTGGGCCTGGGATGGCAAAAAGACACTGGAATTGGCCAAGATCAAGGTATTTGTCATATATTTCCTATTTACCCCTCCTGTCAGATTCTCCTGAGTTATAAAACAGGCCTGATTAAATGTAAGTGCTTCAAAAAGTTCATGGAATAGGTCCATTATTTTTCAATTTCATTTTTCCAAGAATTTTTAAAAGCCCCTATCATATGTCCATAGAAAAGGCACGGTGTTTCCTAGCCCCCACCCAAAATGCAAATTGTCTGCCTCATCCATATATTCAAAGGCTTACAAATTCTTACAAGGGACTTTCCTGATTCCTTTATTTGCCAATTTAGATCAAGCCAAAGTTCTGCTGTATGGAAATAACTTATATACTTAAGAATAATACATCCTTGCCTCACTTATGGACAAGGTTAGTTTCCAGAGACCAAATCGTTATATGAAATCAGCATTAGATGAGAGGGTTGGCCATGCCCACTCTTTATCAGCATCCCGGTTGTTCACCACCCCTCTGACACTCCCCACACTTCTTGGAATACACTAGGTGTAGTGGGCCTCACTTCCTCACCATACCTTTTCCAACCATAGAACAGCTAGTAGGGGCTGGTGGAGGGGTGGTGGTGGCGGCTAGTGCTCAGAGGACTCTTGATCGTTCTCTTCCCACCCCTCCCCCCACTACCACCTCCAGACCTACAGTTCTGTGCAGTCTCCTTCCCTTCCCCCGACGCTTCATCCAACTACCTCCTAAGCACCTTTTAGTACTTGACTGCCTTCCCTGCCTGTCTGTAACCCGTATTGCCCTTCCACCCTGTTGTTACCCCTTGTTATTCATGGCAGGACCAAGGAACCCTGGGACCAATTGGAGAAGGCATCCAAAAACCAGTTGGCCAATATTCCTCATGTAACTGAGTTGTTACCTGTGCCTGCAGGATATCATTCAGAGGGCCCCCACAGGGCACCCAGAGCTCAGCCATAGCTCCATGCGGGACCCCAATTATCTGAGGTGCTACTTGAGAACATTTTCAAAATTGTTATCAATGCAAAATGCCTTACTTATACAATAACATAGATAGGCATGTTACTTTTTAACTTTATGGAAGTATTTCTTTATTAGAAACTACATAAAAAGGACTGGAATAAATACATAGATAAGGCATTCTTAAATGATTCTTCTGGTTTACTGTTTACTGACTCCATTCTAGCTCTGCTCTGGTAACGACTTCTAGGAACTTCGCCTAGTGGTGTATAGAGTCATAGTAAGGTATATTTACTGTACTGAAAGCAAATCAGATGAAGCCAAGATTATAAAAGTGCAGGTTCCAGTTTCAGGAAAAATGCCCCGCCTTTGTACTGTGTTATCTAGTTCTGCAGCTGCGGAACTACCTTCTCCATCGAAGATTTCAGCGCCTTCTTCACCTTATGCAATGTCTGGGTCTGAGGTTTCTGTATCCTTTTGAGTTCTTGATGTTCATGTGGGAAGACTTCTGCCAGCAAAGAAACGGTTCATGGTCGTAGTTCTCCATTGAGTCCTGTTCATCTGGTGCTGTATCTTTTGTTAATCTTGACTTGCTTTAGGATAGTTTTTCAGGTCTTACAATCCTTGCTTCTGAATTTGTAAAGCTTGTTTTAATCCCATTTCTTTCCAGGGCCTCTCATCATTTTTGCATGCAGCTGAACTCTATAATCATCATACTATCTGACAATGTCTACAGATAGGAGCAACTTGTTGTCAATTTTCTTTTCTTTGATTAAGCCAACCTCTCCTCATTAGTGTGATCCTTGAAATCGTGCAGTCTCTTCTTATCTTCGCGTATTTTCTTGACAAGTGCAGGAGTGGGCCATGCCTTCTTCAGGTTTCTTTTATTTCATCTTGGAGGTTCTTCTTTCACAGAGGATCTCCATATGCATATTTTCAGTTGTTCAACCTGTGCAATTTGTTGTTTTCACATTTTGTTTAGTGCCTGACCCTAAACAGAGACATAGAAACTGTTCTAGCATCAGGAACAGGACTTTTGCAAAACTAACCGGTGCCTATCCAGGGACTCATTGTTCAGTTTAGATTTGTATGCTCCACTCTTTTTCTTGCTGTTTTGTCATTTCACCATGTAGTGTATCTTCTTCAAGGTAACTGTAAGGGCAATGAAGAGGTCGTATACCTTATTGGAAGCTACATACCAGCAAAGCACACTAACTCCACTGACTAGATTGATGTGTCACTTAAGTAATAAACATGAGTTATTAAAATTATACTACTCTTTCAAAATAATCATTAAGTACTTAAAGGATAATTTGTATGTAAATCTAAGGAATGTGTACATTAAAGCTTAAATGCTGAATAGGTTTGCTGAAAGAAACAGTGGGAGCTCTAGATTCATGTTTGAGTCTCCATATAGACTCAGCATTAATTGAGTTACTTCTCACAATGGATAAGCAATCTAAAAAGCTTTGCCCTCAAGTCAAGTGTATTTGCTGGTGGCATAGTGGTTACACGTTAGGCTGCTTACTGTAAAGTTGGCAGTTTAAAACCACCAGCTGCTCCACTAGAGAAGATGGGACTTTCTACTCCCATAATAAGTTACAACTCGGAAACTCACAGGGGTAGTTCTACTCTGCCCGCTAGGGTCACTCTGAGTCAGAATCAACTCGATAGCAGTGGGCTTTGAGGCCCCTGACTAATCCAGGGAGGGGTGGTCTCATCTTTAGGAACTCTCCTGGGCACACGCTTGATGGAAATTGGGCTACTAGAGCTGTATGGTCATGAGTCAGCTGGGCGCTAACCAAGATGGTCAGAGGGTCTCAGAACCAACCTGGTGAACTCTTCTAATCTGTGGTAGTGTATGTATTCCAATCACGGTCCCTTTTCTGCTTTTGTAGTTCTGCCAACAACTATAGTGAATTGATCTGCTACCCAGTTATGATTTTGTGACAATTTCCTTTGTTTTCATGTCCTGTTTACATAGCCACATGACTGTGAATCCTTTGGACATCATCACGGCATCATGTGATTGTCTCTCATCAGGATGAATCATTTCTGTCTCCATTTTGTCTTTGTCCTGCTTCAAGTTTAAGAACTCACGTGCTAACCCCCTGTGGGTTTCCAAGACTGCAACTCTTATGGGAGTGGAAAGCCCAGTCTCTCCTGCAGAGCTACTGGTGGTTTCAAACTGC
>NW_022111379.1:28434325-28437314 GCF_000313985.2 Echinops telfairi
GAGAAAACCCCTGGCACACTTGAGTGTTCCTCCTAGCGCTGTCCTTGTCAGCTGTGTTCAACATCACAACAGTTTCTGCAGCACTTTTCCTGAGCAAGAAACAAAATTTCACACCAACTGCTTTTGTGAAAAAATGCACTGTGACCAGAGAGAACCTTTCCAGGCAATTGAAATGGGTGCACTAACTCAGAGGGAGTTGCTCAATACTTGCCTAGTGGGGAAAAAAAATGCTTACTATGAAAGCTCTGCCCAGCATAGTTTTTTCCATTTTTTTTGTATATGTCAGGTGACTGAAAATACCATGTTTGAGTCTGGAATATTTTAACCCTCAAAGAGGCATATTTTCTCTTTAACACTTGGGGCGGGGGGCGGGGGCGGTGGAGCAAGGAAAACAAAGAGATTTTATTGTTTGCACAGATAAGTAGAAACATAGTGTCCTGTGACCAAAATACGGTGGACACCCTGAATTGGAGGCACTTAGGTGTTTTATACCTTAAACATGTGGGATTTTAACTTCTACCTACCACTCCTTGCTCTCTAACTTGACTCCTTCCATAAACGCAGGCCTGGCTGTGCAGTCATGTTCTTCTGGATATATTCTAGATATTCCTCCCATTTATAAAATGAGTCTGGGGAGGATGGTAGGTCCGATACTATGTTACTTTCCAGGGATTCTTGGACCTTGGGTTAGTTGGAGGACACTGTTTGGCCGGCACATGCTCTCTGACCTGGTTCATCTGGGAAATAACCTGAGGTTCTTCTTTGCAGAAGGGTCTTGTGATGGGATATTGATGTCCAGGATGCACAAAATGAAAGATTTAGATATTAGAAGGGTGGATAGCAGAGAAACATAGCAAGAAGGGAGTAATAGGGGAAGATATATTAGCTTAAGAGTTTTAATCACATATACTTTTGGTATATTTCATTTTTTAACAGAAAAAGGACAGGGTTCTCGTTTTCTGTAGTGTATTCAAGCTGAAAGGGCAAGAGGCACTTTCATGTAACCGCTTATAAACTTATTCTTAAGGGATAGGATGACCATCTTGGGCTGTCATCATATCTGTAAGTACATATTTTATAATCTAGAAAACAAACTTTACAAGAAAATTCAGCAAGGAAGGAACTGTTGTTAAAGGCTGGAATTAACAATTCATAAGGGAGTGGAAATGAATTAGTAGCTATACCATTCATAAATCTTGCTCAGGTTTATATACTTGTGTCTTAGGCTGGGTTCTCTAGAGAAAAAAACATATTTATGTATACATACATATTAATTGATACACACATTTTCAGATACAGGTAGGCCCAAGTCTCGGCAGTTTCCAACTCTGGATCAGATATTAGCCTGGAGGCAGTGCTTTGGGGTTGACATACCCAAGATAAGAAAGAAGAGGCAAGCAGGTGACTATAGAGATTAATTAAATAAGGGCCAGCAGACAGATTTGTGACTGCAGAGGTGAATGAATCTAAGATCAGCAAGTCAGACAGTTCCCAGGATTAGCAGGTAATATGGCAGACCAGGCTCAAATTCCAAGAACCTGAAGTCAATGAGCCAGATGCAGGATCTAGACCAGCAAAAAGAAAACAAGCTTTTTCAACAGCATCCACTTATGTAGGCAACAGGCCACACACCCAAGGAAACTTCCCTTCAATTGATTTCATGAGGGCTATACCTACGTAAGGGTGTTGTGTCCGACCTTTATCTTTTCACAACTGATTAGTTTTTCATACTAGGTCCTAATATGTAGGTGATTAGATTATGTTAAGGTCAAATCATGGAGGATTATTGTGTCTTAACTGCCAAAACATTGGGAATCTTGGCCCAGCCAAGTTGACACAAAACATTAATTATCATAGTCCACTCCATGTTAACTTGCCACCTGTACACATCTTAAACCAAACTAATCTATAGATGAAGACAATTATGAAGTCATACTTATTTCTAAAATGATACAACTAACACACGTAGAAATTAAAACACAATAACGCCTTATATTTTATAAGAACAAAAATATTTGCATACAGACAAGGAGAAATTGATAATAACAAGTCTTCAATTCTGCAACTGATCATGTAGCCATAGCTCATACTTAAAACTGTCTTCCACCACACACTCCATATTCCCTTTGCCCTTTGTACAGTACCTTGTAAAATAGTCATGATTTTTTACCTCATGGGGTGATCCAAACCTTCATTCCTGAAGGGTCTATTCCACAAATGGTCAAGTTGGAATTGCAATGTGGTTGTTTACTATTGACTTTAAACATGGGGCATGGTAGTATTTAAGGAGACATACTAATGAGTCCCCTGGATTCCAGACATGTTATTCTTTTCTTCCATTATACAATATTAATCTAATTTCTCTTTGGGAAGCACCACTCAATACAATAATCCCATTCGTTGCCTGATTATCCTAAGGCATGAGGAATCCAAAGTGACTAGAGGCAGGGCATAGACAGCTCCCAAGGTTGGCAGGTCATGTGGGTCTCTGGTTCAAGAAGCTAGATGCAGGGCCTAAGTAAGCAGAAAGGGGAAGAGCAAGAAAGAGGCAAGAGAGAGAGGCTAGTTCTCCACAGTGTCTCCTAAAAATAGACCACACCAGACACAATCACTTTTCACACGAAGTCAAAACGGCTGCATTAGCAAATGTGGTGAAGAAAGCTGATGGTACCTGGTTATTAAAAGATATTGTGTCTGGGGTCTCAAAGCTTTTAAGTTAAACAAGTAGCCATCTAGCAGAGAAGCAACAAGCCCACATGGAAGAACCACACCAGCCTGTGTGATCATGAGGTGTCAATGGGGCCAAGTATCAGGCATCAGAACACCCAAAACAAACAAAAATATTGATGCAAATGATGGGAGTTAGAAAGGAGACCCAAAGCCCATCTGTAGACAATTGGACATCCATGGAAGGGTCACAAGGAAGGAATGAGTCAGCCAGGGTGCAGCATAGTACCAGTGGAACACACAACATTCCTCTAGTTCAGTG
>NW_022111379.1:28437414-28439788 GCF_000313985.2 Echinops telfairi
AGAGGTCGCCTGATTCATAACAATAGCAAAATTACAGTTATGATGTAGCAACAAAAATATTTTTATGGTTGGGGGGTGACCAAAACATGAGCAATTGTATTAAAGTGCCGTGGCATTAGGAAGGTTGAAAACCACTGCCTTAGTTCTTTAATGCTAGCCCCCCCCACCCACCCACAATCATGACCACAGTTCTACCTTACAAATCCAGCTAGACCAGATCATGTACACTGGCGCAGATAAGAGCTCTGGACACATGGAATCCAGGACAGATAAACCCCTCAGAAACAATAATGGGAGTAGCAATACTATGAGGGTAGAGGGAAGGTGGGGAGAAGGGGGAAAAATGGGGAGCTGTCTACAATGATCAACGTATAACCCACCCCCTAAGGGTAGGAACAACAGAAACGGCGAAGGGAGACAGTGGACAGTGTAATTTAAGAAAATAATAATAATTTCTAATTTATCAGGGGACCATGAAGATGGGAGGGTGGGAGAGGGAGAGAAAAAAGAGGAGCTAATACCAAGGGCTCGAGCAGAAAAAATATTGAAAATGATGATGGTATCATGTACAAACGAGTGTGATACAATTGATGTATGGATTGTTATAAGAGCTGTAAGAGCCCCTAATAAAATGATTTTTTTAATAAAAATTTAAAAATAAGCCACAACTCCCAAGGAGATGCCATTGGGCTGATGATTGAGGTGTTGGATTCCACCCATACCTTCCCACAGTTTTACCAAGTTGACACACAACCTAACCATCACACCATAATTTTTTTTTTGTTATTGTGAAGTCCCTTGATCCATGGCAGTGCTGTGTTGGATATAATTCTAGTGTATCAGACCTTTTATAAGTCCAAGGATGATAGTTTTGACTGAAGCATTGCATGCAAGGAAGGAAAATTCATATGCAGAGTAAGTATCTGCTCCAGTAAAAACAAATCATTGTCCTGTCCATGATGGAAATAGTCCTATATACTCAATTTGCCATCATGTTGTTGGTTGATTTCCCTGAGGAATGGTCTCAAATCTTGGCTTAAGTTTTGGTCTCTGCTACTGGCAGATGGGGCACTCAACAGTTGCAGTAGTAAAGTCTGCTTTGGTGAGTAGACGTTCATGTTGCTCACCCCACACGTAACTTATATCCCTGCCACCATGGCCATGTTGTTCATGAGCCTATTGAGCAGTGAAAGGAATAGTGGGGAAAAGAGGATGACTACTCTCCACAGAAGGTGTCATGTTGTTGTTGTTAGGTGCCATTGAGTCAGCTTCGACCCATCGTGACCCTATGCAATGAAACACTGCATGGTCCTGTGCCATCCTCACAATTGCTTCCATGCCCAAGTCCATTGATGAGGCCATCATGTCAATTAACCTCATCAAGGTCTGTCATCTTCTTTGTTCCCTTCCACTTCACCACACATGATGTCCTTCTCCAGGGACTGGGTTCTCCTGACAACATGTCAAAAGTGTGTAAGATAACGTCTTGTCAACCTTGCCTCTAAGAAGCATGCTGACCTTACTTCTTCCAGTTGGCCTTCCGATGAAATAATAATAATCAAGAAGGTTTCATACCACTTGATTATTAAAATCCTCCATTGTCAAATAACACTGGTGAGCATTCACCACACAAAAATGCCATCATTTTTTTATCCCATTCAAAGAAATCTGCCCACATAGCTTTCCTCCACACCTTCCCGCCACCAATGCGCCTTCCAAGTCCCTGGCTTTCCAGTCAAGCTGTTAGTCACAGCCCATGAGTCGATATACGGTTACACATACAACAGTCTCCTTCTAAACAAAATGAACCACCAAGTGCACTGCTCACAATCTGCCCATTGGGAGGATTTCTAATCAGGGACATTCCAAAAAGTGCCTTTTTGTTCCTGCTCACATGCAAGTGCTCCATGCTTATCATGAAGAACCCAGGACACTTTTTCCTTCCTCGGCCAATTGATGATCAGAATCTTCCTATGAGGTCATGGGTGAAACCGGGCGAAACAAAGCAGTGTGACAACGGACCATGGGCATTTGAGCTGCTTTTTCACGCCACTTACTTAATCCTTTAGGAATCCCTCAACTTTGGTCTCGTACGTATTGCTTTTGTTTACCTGTGGTGCGCTGCTGTATGCCATTGCGTTAGGTGAATTGTATGACTCAGAGCAGCCTGAACTTGTTGTGGCTTTTTTTTTTTCACCTCTTAAATATTTTTTAAACTTTGTCTTTGAATTAGGTGAGATTTTATAGACTAGATCATTAGTCTTTTCTTCTTTTTTAATAAATTATTTTATTGGGGGCTTATATAACTCTTATCACAATCCATCCATCCATCCATTGTGTCAAGCACATTTGTACATATGTTGCCATCATCATT
>NW_022111379.1:28439888-28445865 GCF_000313985.2 Echinops telfairi
TGTGAATGGGGTGGGGAGTGCAGAGTGGAGATCCAAAGTCAATCTGTAGGCAATTGGATATCCCCCTACAGAAGAGTTGTGGGTAGGAGACGGGCCAGTCAGGTTGCAGTATGGAACTGATGAAACATACCTCTTTCCTCTACTTCTTTAATGCTCTCCCTCACCCCCATCATGACTTTAGTTCTACCTTACAAATCTGGCTAGACCAGAGCATGTACATCAGTACAGATAAGAGCTGGAAACACAGGGAACCCAGGACAGATAAACCCCTCAGGACCAATATTGAGAGTAGCCTTCTTTTGTTCTGGGTCCCTCTCACAATGAGTAGCTTTCCACATCACAAATACACAAACCACAATTGCACACTTAAAGGAGGGATATGCTGCCTCTAAAACCCAAAGACTCTTCAGGCATTATGCCTCCTTTTTCATTGTGGATAGGGCCAGAAGCAATAACTGACCTTTCACTAGTAGAAATATCTCCACACGCTTCACACCACTGGATCTCTAGAAATTCTAATGAGGTTGAAAGAACCTGAAGTTTTGTCAGGTTAATTTACTATTATCTAACTTGCAAATGTTTTACCAATAAGTTTAGGGTCATTGACGCTACTGTCGTACTAGGTCAGCACAATGCCATCAGTGTAATGGACCAGTGTTACATCTTATGGAAGGATCCCTAGCGATTAAATTATGACAGTGCTGAGAAATGATGAAGATATAATGTTGGCCTTGCCAGCTAAAGACACACTAGTTCTGGTGCTCTTTTGAAGTTGGAATTGAAAAAGAGGAATTGGCTAGAACAATAATTACATACCAAGTACCGGGTGGTATATTAATTTGTTCAAACAGTGAAACTAAATCTGGAAGAGCAGCTGCAATTGGAGCTACTACCTGGCTAAAGTTATGAAAATCCATTGTCATTCTATAAGATACATTTGTTTAGTTGTGTATTGGTGTGTTTCCACAGGCCAAGTAGATTAGTTAAATAGGGATGTGGTGGGAATCACAACCCTCTCTACACCTTTCACGTCTTTAATGGTAACACTAATCTTTGCATTTCCTCCAAGAATGCAGTATTGTTTTCAGTTTACCGTTTTCCTAGGTAGAAGCAGTTCTAACGGCTTCCATTTGATTTTTCCTACTACCTAACAGCCTTTTTCTCACATTTAGGGATCCAATATGGGGTACTGCCAGTTGCTGAGAATATCTATTTCAATTACGCATTCAGGAACTGGTGAAATCACTATAGGACCCTCTGTGATTTGAATCTGAGACTCTGATAGTTGGGTTTTGTCACCTTGACTAGGCTGTGAAACTCAGTGGTTTGGCAGTGTATGCTTTTTACCCATCATGATGTGACCTAATGTGATATAATCAATTCCATGACGGGATATGCTATGAGCAGCCAAGTAGTTGTAAGAATATTATGGTAGATTGCAACCTCCTTTTTTAAGTCACAGCACTGAGGAAATAGAATGGAGATTTCCTCCAATTTGTGCCCTACTTCCTCTATAAATAGTTGCGGTGGAAAGTTTGCTTCTTACTGGGCCTGGATAGGCATCTGGCTCCTCAACCTCCATTTATTTGGAGTTAAGCCAGTGGCTAATGTATGACAACCACAACTTAGAATATGGGAAGTAGGAATCTAGGAAAATTTGAAGTCATCAAAAATAAAATGGGACACATAAATATTGATATCCTCGCCACTAGTGGAATGAATGGAACCATAGAGAGTCCTGTAGTGACTTCCCCAGTTCCAGAATATGTAATTAGATATTCTCAGCAACTGGTAGAACCTCCATATAGGATCTCCAAATGTGGAAAAGGGCTATTAGGTAGGAAAATTCAAAGTAGCAATGGCTACTTAGAATCAGACAGTCAAATGGTTTACTGTGGCACAAATGACAAATTCAGAAGAAATGTGTTGCAGTTATTGTCATAAAGGACATTTCAGTATCTGTCTTGAAGGAAAGGATAAAATTTACATGCCTAAAAAAAGTCCAGTTGATTTTATTCAAACTTACATACCAACCACTAAAGCTCTTGAAGGAATTGAAGAATTACAGCAACTTTTTAAGTCTGAAATTTATCAATCACACAATCAAGATGCATTCATAATTATTGGTGAATGATTGGAAATTGGAAACAAAGAGGAAAGAACAGTAGATGGAAAATATGTCTTTTTGCTTCTGAGGAATTAGTCACTAAAAGCTTTATAAATAGAGTGGCACATTGTCAGATACTGAAAAACTCATGTGGCCTGCTCCCAATATAAGTAGAGGCTGTAGAAAAGCTTGTTTGCTTTTAGCTGATTCTGAATCCTGCATCTATCTCACTGACCTCTGGTTCTTTAGATTCCAGCCAATGGACTACTATATTACCTTATAATTCTGGGAGTCATACGGAGCTTACCATCTGACCTGGCGAACTTAGATTCATTCATTTCTGACCTTCTGGTTTTAGATTAATTCATCTCAGCAGCCACAAGTCTATCTTCTTCCTGTTGATCTTAGGAAGGACTCCACTAACCACCAAAAATTTATACAGATAGTCTTTTTCCTAATTTTCTCCAAAAGAATCTATACCCTATACATGAGTGGCTATTCACTGGTGAAAAGGGTATAATAAGACTTTTCAAGGACACTGAACCCTGACTCTGAATTGACACTAATTTCAGGAGACCTGAAATGTTTTAAAGGCCAATCCGCCACAGTGGGGCCATATGGAAGGTGAATGCTTAATGGAGTCTTAGCTCAGATTCATCTCACAGTTAGCCTACTGGTTCCTTGAATATATTCTGTAGTACCAGAAAGCATATTTGGATCAACAACTAGCAGTCCCCCATTTTGGATCCCTGACATGTAGAATTAGAGCTGTTATAACAAGAAAATCTAAGAGGAAGCCATTAGAACTACCTTTAGCTAGGAAAATAGTAAACCAAAGGCAATAGTACATCCCTGGAGGATGTGCAAAGATTATTGCCAACATTGGAGGATGTCGAAGTGGTGATTTCCAACACATCCCATTAACTCCCCTATTTGACCCGTGTTAAAAAAAAAAAAAAAAAAGATGTATCTTGGAGAATGACAGTGAATTATTGTAAACTTAAACAGGTGGTGACTGCAATGACAACTCCTCTTCCAGATGCGATTTTATTGCTTAGCAAATTTCTATTTATCCTCATTCGTAGTAAGCAAATATTGATCTAGCCAATGGTTTTTCTGATTACATTTTTGAAGAAACACCAAAAGCAGTTTGCCTTAAGATTGCCGTCAGCAACATGCATTCATCATTCTTTCTCAGGATTTACATCAGCTGCCCAGCACTATATCCTAATTTAGTCCTTATTTTTCCTTTCTACAAGACGTTCGTCTTTTATATTGATGACATTTTACTTATTGGACCTGGTAATGAAGAAGTGCCATTGACTATCAACTTATTGGTAAAGTATCTACATGCTGGAAGGTAGGATATTAACCAGGCAAAAATTCAAGCCATTTCCCCCACAGTGAAATTTCTAGGTGTCAGTTGGTGTGCAGCTTGTTGTACTAAATGCAGGATAAGTTATTGCATGTAGTACCTGCCACAATCAAAATAGATAATGTGATCAATTTCAATCTTTTCTCTTTTTATCACAATGTTACTTAATGGCTCATTTTTGAGGATTTTGATGTTCATTTAAGTTGTAATCTATATTTGAAGGCTGAAATCCTTGGTCTTTATCTGTAGGTGCTTAAAGTTCTCCTCACTTTCAGCAAGCACGGTAGTTCTGTGTTTCTCTGCATGTCACCGAATGCACTGCCATCGAGTCAATTCTGCCTCACTGCAGCAAGTGGCCTGGCAGAACAGAACTGCTGCTGTGAGTTTCTGAAACTGTAACTCTTTACAGTCAAGTCTGTCTTCTGAGGAGCACCTGGTGGGTCTGACAGCTGACCTTGAAGTTAGCGGCCCAGCACATAACCACTACACCACCAGAGCTCCAGCTTGTTAACAAGCCTTCCTCCAATCCTGATGCTGCACTCTTCTTCACACAGTGCAACTTCGTGGATTATTTACTCGTAATGCCAAAAAGGAAAAGCAAACATAGCCATGCAATCAATGCGGACTCATGGAGACGCTGCAGAACAGGGAGAACTGCCCCGGAGTTTCTGAGACTATAACGCTAAGCCCATCTTTGTCACGTGGAGCAGCTAGTGGCTTCAAACGGTGGCCCTTTCGGTTAGCAGCACAGTGAGTTACTACTACGACATGAGGGCTGCTGCTCAGCAGACAGATTGAATAAGTATGGCGAGAGGATACAACCCGGATGTACATTTTGCATGATGTGAAACCAGCCAGTATGCCCTTGTCCAGTTCTAATAACTTTCTTGATCCATGTCTAGGTTCCGCATGAGCACAACGCAAAATTTTGGAATTCCCATTCTTCTCAAGGCTATCCATAGTTTGTTATGATCCACTACCTTCTCATAGTCAATAAACATCAGTAAACATCTTCCTGTTATTTTATACTTTCAGCAAAGATCCATGTGGTGTCAACAATGGTGGACCTTGTTCTATGTCCTCTTCTGAATCTAACTTGAATTTCTGGCAACTCCTTGTCAATATATTGCTGCAAAAGTTGTTGAATTTGCCTCAATAAAAATTTAAGGGTATATAATATTAATCATTGTTGTGGGTACAATTATGGGTCTCTTTCAATTACTTGGCCAGGCAATTGTCTTCCAAATTTCTTGCCATAGACTCATGAGTCTACATGAGTGTTGGCAGTGCTTCAGCAGCTTGTCGAAACATTTAAATTGGTGTCCATCGAATTCCTGGAGCCTTGCTTTTCCCTAATGCCTCAGGGCAGCTTTACTTCTTCCTTCATTATCAGTGCTTCTTGATCATATGTTTCTTGGACACTAACGGCAGAAGACACACTGAGCTGTGGGATAAGATCAAGAATACCATACATAAAGAAAGCAAATGGTAATTAAGAGGACAGAAAAGCAATAAATAATATTGGAGGCTACAATCCTTGATCCTCATCAGCAACTGCTTCAAGTCCACCTCACTTTCTACAAGCAAGGTTGTGCTATCTGTATATTGAAGTTTGTTAAGCCTTTGCCCAATCCTGATGCTACCTTCAGTATACAAGGTAGTACACCCCCCAAAAAATCCAGAAAAAAGTTCCACTGGGTGTGGCTCTCAGAGTATGCATCAAGCAACTCACTCTGAGTTAGTGCACCCAGTGGTGTTAACTGGGAAGGTTCACTCTGGTCATAGTGAATTTTTTTGTAAAAAGCAGTTTCACTCATACATTGTTTTTTTTGTGAGGGCCAATTTAAGAGAACAGCATGTGGCTGTGGAATTTTGGCTCTTGCTTGGGGAAAATGCCACAGAAACTGTTGTGATGTTGAACACAGCTTACAAGGACAAACTATGGGAAAAACTCAAGTGTACAATGGTTTTCTCATTTCAAAAATGTGAAATGTCAATTGATGACACACCTCATTCTGGAAGTCCATCAACTACCCGAATGAATGAAAATGTGAACAAAATTTGTGCACTTGTGTTCTGAGACTGACAACAGACCATTGAAGAGATGGGGAAGTTACCTGGACTATCTTGGAGCTTGGTTCTTTGAATTTTAACAGAAGATTTGGGAATGAGAAGGGTCCCTGTGAAATTTGTGCCTTGGGTTCTGACTGACCAAGAAAAAGAGCATCGAGTGGAAACGTGCCGTGCTTTGAAAGAGCAGCTCTCAAGCAACCCAGACTTTTGTTCCAAGATGTAGTGATGAGATGTGGTGCTATTATTACGACCCTGAGAGCAAACATCAATCATCTTCCTGTCAGTGGAAGATGTCATTATCGCCTCACCCCCCCACCCCCAAAACCTGAGTGAAATCAAAGATCAAGATGATCCTCATTTGTTTTTTGATGTGAGGGGATAGTGCATTTGGAGTTCATTCTACCACATCAGAGTGTTAATCA
>NW_022111379.1:28447005-28472628 GCF_000313985.2 Echinops telfairi
CCACATGTGATTATTGGCCAGGCTGGCACAGTTAACTAACTCATTCATGAATGATGTTCTTGATGTCTTCCCAAAGTTCATCAGGTCTTCTGTAATTATTGTTCAATAAATCAAATCTGTCCTTAAGATATTTTCAAAATTCAGGTGAGATAAAATCAAGATTATATTTTTGCTTTTGTTGGCTTCCATTCTTTTCTTCAGCTTATACCTGAACATACATCTGAGCAATCGATGGTCTGTTCTAAAATCAGCCCCTGGCCTTTCACTAGTGATATGGAGCTTCCCACAGTTTCAATCCATTTGATTTCTGTGTGTACCGTCTGGAGAAGTTCAGGTATATCATCCCTATTTGTATTACTGATAAAAAGGTGTTTGTTATGAATAAGTTATTGGTCTTGCAAAATTCTGTATGCAATCTCCAGCTTCATTTCTATCACCAGGAACATATTGTCCAGCTACAGTAGAACCCCAGTACTCAACCACATGAGTACTCGACATACCTATATACTCGAGTATAAGCCAAGTTTTTCAGCACATTTTTAATGCAGTTTTTGTGGTACAATTAGGTGCCTTGGTGGATTTTCGGGTCGGCTCATACTCGAGAATATATGGTAATCGGATTTTGACACGAAATGTCAAGAAAATTTTGCATCAGAGCTCGAACAAAACATTGGAATCCACCCCAATGCATGTAATTTTTGTAAACAAAAGCAGTTCCTGTTTCAGTCACTAGGGGTAGGTGGCATTGTATGTCTTGTTTAAATGTTTTGCTGCTGTGGCTTTTGTACTGTTTTTAGATTTTTTTTTAAAAAATGGGTCCTAGGAAAGAGTGTTTTAAAAGGAATCATTATGATAAAAAACCGGTTAGCTGTGTTATCAATATTGTTGATGATAAGTTAGTAAACCCTTTTAGAAAACACTTACGGAAACACCAATAGCAGATCATCACATTAGACAGATTTTTTTTGTTTGTTTTTTTTTGAGAAAGCCAGCCAGGTCCTAGTGAAAAAAGACAAAGAAGGGGGGGAAAAAAATAAAACCACCCTGAAAAGCAGCTACCAGTTGATTTTATGGAAAGGGATTCCCCTTCCAAACAGTGACTGTCTCTCCTCATTTCCTCTCCACATCCATGTCCACAGATTCAGATCCTCATCCATCTCAAGGTTCGGGCCATACTATAGTTTGTTAAAAACTTTTTAATGTTGTGTTTCTTATTTAAATTATATTATTTAACTCAAGTTATTTGCTTTGAAATTTCTGTGTAATGTTTTGTATAAAAAAGCAAGGTTAAGGTCAAACATTGGTAGTCGAGAATGAGTTAATCTGTTTTCAGTTATTTCTTATGGGAAAAATTGATTAAGAACTCACTTGTATCACATCTCGATGCTCCTTCTAGAACAGATTAGCGTTGAGGTCTCGGGTTCTACTGTACTGTTCCTTCTTTGTTTCCAATCACCAGCAATTATCTAAGCATATTGAATGCATGATTGATCAATTTCCAAATGAAGACATTGATAGAATTTTTGATTTCTTCACCAACTTTAGTTGTTGGTGCATAAATTTGAATAATAATTGTATTGATTGGATTTCCTTGAGTCACGATAGACACATGTCCTATCACAAGCAGCACTGTGCTTCAGGATGGGTCTTTAGATGTCCTTTTGGAAAATGAATGGGATACCAGTCTTCTTGACTATGTCATTCCCAGCATAATAAGTCATATGAATTTATGATTCAAAGTGGCTAAATACAAGTCCATTTTAGCTCACTAAATCCTAGAAATACTGATCTTTATGTGCTCCATTTTATTTTTGATGACTTCCAGTTTTCCTAGATTCATATTTCATGCATTCTAAGTTCCCATTGTTAGTAGATTTTTTTTTTGCAGCTGTTTGTTCTAATTTCGAGTTGTGACCCATCAGCAAATAGACACCAAGGGCTTGTTATTCCATTCACATCATTATGATCAACTCTATTTTGAGAAGGCTGCTCTTCCTCGGTCATATTTTTAGGACCTTCTGATGGAGAGGCTCATCTTCTCACACTGTCTCTGACCTTGTTCTGCTTCTGTCCCTTTGGCCTTCAGGATCTGACCATGTGTTGACAGTATCCATAGGTTTTTAGTGGTTAATTATTCTGAAGTGGACAGCGTATTCGTTCTTTGTAGTCTAGGCTTAGTCTGGAAGCTCGGTTGAAACCTTTTCACTCTGGGTGACCCTGTTTGTATTTTAAATACCAGTGACATAGATTCTAGCATCACAGCAACATAAAAACCACAACAATGACAAATTGATAGACAAGTGGTGGGCAGTGGCTTTCCTTCCTTTTAAAAAAATCTAATTGTGACCCCAACGATCTCTCCCTGCCCACAGCACTGTACTTCTCTGCTGGGTTTTCTAGTTCATTTAAATTTATTTCAGTGGCCACACTGAATTCACAGACAATATTCACATGTGGTATTTATGTGAAAAGCTAACAGGATACAAATTGTTAAGGATAAAATCATTTTTCTGCAATGCCTCTTCAGCCATGTTGACAGAAATGCCTCTCGCTAGTTCTTGGGCTCTTAGACATGTTGTCCCTTGGCCTTTGCCTCACTGTGTGGCCACTGAAGTCCACCACTCTGCCTTACTGTCGCAGTGAAGCTCCTGTGGTCGGCCTCATGATCTTGGTGCTACAGCCCCTGGAACCTCTGCTACCTCCACCTCTTTGGAGAGTGATCTCACACATGCTCTGCTAGTAGCTCTTCTTTTCTTAATGGTTGTAAGATTCTCTTTCTCTGTTTCTGTTATATACCTAGTCGGATGGCAAAATTGACCGATCCCTTCTGTTAGTGTTTTATAAATCTTATTTGCATGGTTCTATCCAATCATTTGGTGGGAATTATAAAGACATGGATAAAGAGCCTTAAGATTTTCACTTCATCATAAAATTTTCAAGTAATTTCACTTCTCTGTAACAAGTAACTTGGTAAATCTGTGGAACTGTGTAATTATGCGTCCTTCTTCAGAGAATAGTCGTGGGGCGTGGGGGTCAAGTTCTTTATCCTGAAAGATTCCATGCTGGCATCAAGGAATCAGCAGGGTTCTACTTTGAGTCTCAGTTGTGAGTATGGAAAAGTACACAGATGCTTGCTGAACACCATGAACCACTGTCATATAGCAAGTGATGTTGTTCTTAGATTCCACTGAGTCCGTTTCAAGTTAGGTACAACAGGATGAAACACTGCCCATCCCTGTGTGTGTGTCAGCCTTATAATTGTCCTGTGTGAGCCCATGGATGCAGCCACTGTGTGAATACATCTCGTTGGAGGTCTTCCTCTTTATCCTGCCGCACTGTTTTACCAAACATAATGCCTTCTCCAGGGACTCGTCTCTCCTAACAACATGTCTGAAATATTTGAGGTGAAGTCCTGCCATCCTTGCCTCTAAAGAACATTCTGGCTATATTTCTTCCAAGATAGATTTGTTTGTCCTTTTAACAGTCCGTGGTATGTTCAGTATTCTTCACCAGCACCGTAATTCAAATGCACCGATTCTTCTTCAGTCTGCCTTATTCAGTTTCAGCTTTCCCATGCATAGGAGGTGATACCATGGATTGGGTCAGGTGCACCTTAGTCTTCAAGGTTACAGCCTGACTTTTCAACATGTTAAAGGCCCTGTGCAGAAAATGTACCCAATGTAATGAGCAAGAGAACTCACTGCCATAACTCAGTTCTGAATCAGGGTGATCCTCTAGGGCGGTGTGGAACTGCTCTTGTGGGTTTCTGAAACTACAACTCTTTCTGAGAGTAGAAAGCCTCTTCTTTCCCTTATGGAGTGTTTAGTGGTTTCAAATTGCTAGTCTCATGATTCACTGCCCAAAGTGCAACCCACTGTGTTCCCAGGGCTACTTTGAGTAAGAGATAGGACATAGGAAACAAACTCTGTTCAACACTGCTGCATGCTGGGATTTCCAGAAGCAACACTGAGTCACAAATGGAGAGACAGAGCCATTTTTAGTGGTGAACACTGTGAAAAGACAAGACAGGATAGGGGAAGAAGTTGACAAATGGCTCAAACAGCCTTCACTGCCCTGTAGGGTGTACTGAGAAAGCGTTCTGAATAGTTGCCCCTGTGGGTTTCCAAGACTGTAAAGTTTTACAGGAATACAGAGCCTCATGTTTTTCCCATGGAGTAGCTGGTGGGTTTGAAACTGCTGACCTTGCAGTTGGCAGTCTAAAGCATAACCCTTCATACCACCAAGGCTCCGTCCACCAAACTACTACAGTTCAGTGTCACTGCTCTTTTCATTCTCTAAGTGATGAGGATCACTTGAAGCAGTAAGTTCATTAATTGATCACATTTGTGGATTTCTTCTCAGAGATGAATAGAGGTGCTCATGTGATAATAAATGGGGAAAGTGCAATGGTATTTCTGACTGGTGGCTGAGGACCTTCCTGGCCACACCTGAGGTGTTCTCAGTCTCCATGCATCTGGCTTGGCATTTTTTTCTTTAACTTGCTTACTCACTCTTTGCCTTGCTTGTTCGTTCTGCTTTTTATCTGTGCCATGTTCTCAATGGTTACTTTTTTAAAAATTTTCCTTTACTGTGCTTTCTAAATTGTATTCAATGGTTTTGATGATATGTTAGTAATCTAAGGGAACTTTTCTAAAATTCTATTGTGAGCATTTCAAAACATTAAACAATGTTTTAACATTTTTACAATTATTGTCCCTCTAATGTTATACTATTCCTAAACATCTACCTATACACCCAACAGTTCATCTTATTTTCTAGTGCACGTCAAAGCAAATTGAAGACAACAGTATATTTTCCTCTAAAAATCTAAGCACATTTCATTAAACAGAGATCAATATTTATCAACCCTTACATTATTTTGAAGAAAATTTTAATATAGAATGACTTTTGACAAACATCTGTACTTACTTGTGGACCTGGAGGCCGTGTCTGACTTCTAACTTCACAGAGAGAAGAGTCCTCATCTTCAGAACAAGCTGGCCAATGATCATTCCTTTGAGGCTGGGCTCACACTTGCTTTCACACTCAACCTTCTATACCTATTCTTCCCACAGCACTTGCTACTTTGAAGCTGAGTTTGCAAGAGCCACACAAATCTCACAGACCATTCTCATGATTATGGGGTTAATTCGGGAAGTTAAGAGGTTACAATTCAATATCAGAAATTCTCAAGACACACAGTTTTTCACTCAGTCATGTCCACAAGCAGGACTCTTTCTGGTTCTCTGCCTCTTAACTATGAAGCCCTTAGCCCCAACTCTCTAGATTAAATCCCTGGATGCACCTCATTCTGTAAGTCAGCTTTCTGCTTGAAAGCACTCAGCTTTACTTCCTCCATGGAATGGGAAGCCCAATTATCTTTTATCCCCTGGATCTTTATTCTGCTACTGCTGCTTCTCTGGTTCACAGCTTTCCGTCCCTGGATGGAGGGGGTTCAATGAGCAGATGGCTTGGATCCAAAGAAAGCACTTCGCTCCTGGCTCTTCTTTCTTGATAGTAGCCAGAATCCTCCTTCCTGCATCTGAGATGGCTCGTTTTATACCCAGCAGGATGACAAAATGGACTAATCCCCATGTTAGAGTTCCAAGTGTTTACAATCACAATTGACCTTAATAATCACAACAACAAAAAAATCAGGAATTGTGTGCATCTGGACTGTATTCTATCAACATATTTATTTAAGCTGGATGCTGAGAAAATAATCATAGAAGTGGTCTTATATGAAGAGGAATGTGGCATCAGCATTGGAAGAAGACTTATTAACAACCTGAGATGTGCAACTGGCACAGCCTTGCTTGCTGAACGTGAGGAGGCCTTGCTGAAGCTCAAGGATTGCAGCCCACGGTATGGATTACAACTCAAGGTAAAGAAGACCAAATCCCCGCAACATGATTGATAAGTAACATCATGTTAAATAGAGAAAACATTGAAGTTGTTAAGGATTTTGTCTTTCTCAGATCCACAATCAATGCTCATAGAAGCACCAGGCAGGAGGAAAAATGATGCATTGTATTGGGCACATCTGCTGCACAGAACCTCATTAGAGTGTTGAAAATCAGGGAGGTTATTTTGAGAACTAAGGTGTGCCAGGCCCAAGCCATGGTATTTTCCATTGCCTCATATGCATGTGAAAGTTTGGCATTGAATAAGGAAGACAGAAGACGAATCAATGTATTTGAATTGTGATGCTGGAGAAGAATATTTAAAGTACCATGGACTGCTAAAAGGACAAACAAATAGGTCTTGGAAGAGGTACTTGGGAGAAGTGCTTGCAAGAAGTAAGGAACCCGAGAGCTCCTTAGTGACAAGGATGGCAAGACTTCATCTTACGCATTTTGGACATGTCAAGAAAGACCAGTCCCTGAGAAGGACATCATGTTTGGCAAAGTGGAGGAGCAGGAAAAAAGGTGAAGTTCTCCAATGAGATGGATTGACACTGTGGATATAACAATTGACTCAAACATAGAACAACTGTGAAAATGGTGCCAGACCAGACAGTGTTTCGTTCTGTTATCCAGACGGTCCATATGGGTGAGAATTGACTCAAGGCACCTAACAACAATTACACTGAATCATTTCAGGATCTTTCCCCATTTTCTCTTCCCCAGGCCCATCATTAAATAGTCATTTGGTGGACATTACAAAGACCATGGCAAGAAGAGGCTTTTAAATAATATAGCACCTAGCAGCTTGGATAAAACAGATCTCTGTACAGAATCACTGGCACCCAGGGAAACATGTTCTTCCCCTTTGTTTTCCTATGTCTCCAAAGGCAAACCCTATCCTGAATTTATCCGCTGTAAGCTATTTTGGCTATTCTATAATCGTACACATTAAAAATAGTAAGTTGTCAAGATGGAAATGGCATGATTGAAAATTGAAAGCATAGGCATTAGTGACCTAAAGTGGACTAGTTTTCTCTATTTTGATTTATACTATTCCTGGAATGAAACATTGAAGAGGAACATTATAACATTCATTAACACAAAGAACATTTCAAGATCTATCCTGAAGTACAAGACTATACATACACATATAGTGCAAAAATTAATGCTAATGTCATTGAAATTTAGGCACCAAACACTAATGCCAAAGATTAAGAAATTGGAGACATTTTACCAAGTTATACAGTCTGAAATTGAATCAAAAATGCAATCAAGATACATTGACAGTTATTGGTGATTAGAATGAGAAAGTTGGAAATAGAGAATAAGGAATAGTAGTTAGAAAATATGGCCTTGGTGATAGAGACAAATCAAGATATTATCTGATATAGATTTGCTAGACCAAGGACTTACTCATTCCAAATCTTTATTATCAACATGAACAGAAATTATGTGACTCTTGCCATATGGAGTACACAGGAATCCCATTGACTACCTCTGTGGAAACAAAAAGGTGAAGCTCATGTATCATTAGCCAAAACAAGGCCAGGGCCTGACTGTGGAACAGACAATCAATTGCTTACATGCATGGTCAAGTGAAGTGAAGGAAAGTTAAAACAAGTTCATGAGAGCCAAATTATTACCCAGATTGTCTCACTTGAATTTAGAGATCATCACATGCATAGATTGACATTGAAACTAATGATTGAAGACCAGGTGAGCTGTGGGATAAAATTAAGGATATCATATACAAAGAAAGCAAAAAGTCACTAAAAAAAAGATAAAAGACCAAAATAAATGGCAGAAGAGACCCTGACACTTGCTCGTGAACATAGAGTAGCCAATGTGAGAGGGAAAAATAAAGTAAGAACTGAATTAAAGGTTTGAAAGGATGACTTGAGAAGACAAAAGTATTATAATGAAATGTACCAAGACTCAGTGTTAGAAAACCAAAGTGGAAGAACAATTTGGCATATCTAGCTGAAATAAATGAAAATATTCAAGCCTTGATTTGTAATATTGAAGGATTCTATTGGCGAACTATTGAAGGGCAAAGTAGCTAAAGAAGCTGGAAGGAATACCAAGAGTCACTGCACTAAAAAGAGTTGGTTCAATCATTTCAGGAGATAGTATGCTATCAAGAATTGGTAGTATTGGAAAAAGAAGTGCAAGCTGCCTTTGAAAACATTAGTGAAAAACAAAGCTCCAGGAATTGACAGAATACCAATTGAGGTGTTTCAATAAATGATGCTACACTAAAAGTGTTCACTCATATGTGCTAAGAAATTTGGAAGACAGTTTCCTGATCCAATAACTGAAAGATTGGTATCTGTGCCCCTGCCAAAGAGAGATTATGTAACAGGATGTAGAAATTATTTTACAATATCGTTAATATATGCAAGTACTATTAATCTGAAAATAATTTAAAAATGGTTGCTATAGTACAACAACAGGGAACTGCCAGAAAATTACACCAGGTTTAGAATAGGATGTGGAATGAGGCATATGAGTGCTGATGTCAGGTGGACCTTTACTGAAAGCAGAGCATACCAGATAGATGTTTACCTATGCTTTATTGCATTTGACTTTGTGGGCATGAAAAGTAAAGGATAACATTGTGAGAAAAGGGAATTCCAGAACACTTACTTATACTCATGTAGAACTTAAACATAGATGTTTATTGTGGTTAGGTGCCATCTAGTTGATTCTGACCCACACAGCACCCCTGTGCACAATAGAACAACATACTGCACTGCCCTGTGCCATCCGCACAATCCTCCCCATTGTAGCCCATTGTAGCAGCTACTTTGTCAGTGCGTCTCCCTGGGGGCTTTCCTCTTTCTCACTGCCTCTTCACTTTATCAACCATGATGTCCTTCTCCAGAGACTGGTCTCTCCTGACAAAATGTACAAAGTATGTAAGATGAAGTCTTGCCATTTTTGCTTTTAAAGAGGATTCTGGCCATACCTCTTCCAAAAGATTTGTTTTTGTCCTTTTAGCAGTCCATGATACTTTCAATATGCCTCTTCAGCACTACAATTCAAAATGCATTGATTCTTCTTTGCTTTTCCTTATTCAGTGCCCAACTTTCACAGGCATATGAAGCAATGGAAAATACCATGGCTTGATTCACGCACACCCAGTCCTCAAAGTAACACCCCTTTTCACTACTCTAGAAAGGTCTTGTGTAGCAGATTTACCTAATGTAGCATCTTTTGATGTCTTGATGACTGCTTCCAAGAGCGTTGAATGTGGAGCCAAGCGAGAACAAAAAAATCCTAACAACATCAACCCTTCTCCATTATTCCAGGTGTGAGGGGTTTTGTTTGTTTTTTGACTTTACAAATTGAGTCAAAATCCCTACTGGAGGCTGCAATCGTCCATCTTCATCCACGAGCGCCTCCAGTTCTCCTCACTTTCAGCAAGCAGTGTTGTGTCAGCTGCGTATCTCAGGTTGTTAATAAGCCTTCCTCCAATGATAATGTCACATTCTTCTCCATATAATCCAGATTCTCTGATGATGATTTGCTCAGAAAACAGATAGAATTAGTATGGTGAGATGATACAACCCTGAAAAACACCTGTCCTGATTGTACACCATGTAGTATGTCTTCGTTCTGTGCTCACAACTGCCTCTTCATCCATGTATAAGTTTCACAGGAGCACAATGAAATGTTCTGGAACTCTCATCCTGAAAGGTTATCCATAGTTTATTATGGCCCACATAGTCAAGTGCCTTTTCATAATCAATTCAACACAAGTAAACATCTTTTTGGTACCCTCTACTTTGAACCAAGATCAACATCTTCTGAATTCAGTCTGAACCTCTGGTATTTCCTTTTCAAGGTAATGCTGCAACCATTGTTAGATGATCTTCAGCAAAATTTTGCTTGCATGTGACCTCAATGATATTATTTGATTGTTTAAGCATTCTGTTGGGTTACTTTTCTTTGGAAAGGGCACAAATATGGATCTCTTCCAGTATGGCCAAGTAACTGTCTTCCAAATTTCCTAGTACAGAAAAGTGAGTGCTTCTAGCATTTCATCAGCTTGCTTTTACAATAAAATTGGTATCACATCAATTCTTGGAGCCTTGTTTCTGGCTAATCCTTTCAGTGTAGTTTGAACTTCTTCCTTTAGCACTATTGGTTCTTGCTCATATGCTACTTCCTGAAATGGTAGACTGTCCACTAGTTCTTTTTGGTATTCTTTTGTGGCTTCTTTTGATGCTCCCTGCATTATTGCATAGTTTGCCCATAGAATCTTTCAAGATTGCAACTCGAGGCTTGAGGGTTTTGCTTGAGTTCTTTCACTTTCAGATACGCAGAGTAGGTTCTGCCCTTGGTTTTCTAAGTCGAGGCCTTTACACGTTTCATTATAATGTTCGGCTTTGTCTTTTCAAGCTGCCCTTTGGAATTTTCTATGCAGCTCTTTGACTTCATCCTTTCCTTCATTTACTTTAGCTGTTCTATTATTGTGAGCAGGTCTCAGAATGTCTTCTGGCATTCAGTTTGATCCTTTCTTCCTTTCCTGTCTTTTTCATGACCTTTGCTTTCTTCACTATCTGAGCGGTCTCCCACAGGTCATCAGGTCTTCTGTCATGTATGTTCAATTCATGCAATCTGTTCTTGAGCTAGTCTTGAAATTCAGGTGGGATAGACTCAAGGTTGTATATTGGCTATCATGGACATGTTTTAATTTTGTTCAGCTTTGTTCTGAATTTACATATGAGCAATTGATGGTCTATTCCACAGTCATGCCCTTACCTGGTTTTAACTGCTGACATTGAAGTTCTCCATTGTGTTTCCCACATATGTCATCAATTTTATTTCTATATATTCTATCTGAAGAAGCCTATGCGTATAGTCATCTTTTGTGTTGTTGAAAAATAGTATTTGCTGTGAACACTTGTTGGTTTTGCAAAATATTATCATGCTATCTCCAGCTTCATTTCTATCACCAAGTCTATAGTTTTCAACTCTGCTAGTTATGGGATTTTTCTGTTCCTGCTTCCAAAATGGCTCATTTTATAATCAGACAAATGACAAAACTGACCAATTTCTTCAGTTAAAATTTAACTCAGCCTATTTTCAAGGTGCCATATAGTCATTTGGTGGGGATAGCAAAGACTTTGCAAAGAAGGGCATCACCAAGTACTTTCACTTAGCAGCATGCATTCAATCTGTTTGTTGAGCCAGTCAAGCTCTGAGCTTTTGGAAGAATGCAGCATCATTTGGATATCAGTAACAACCTGTGATATGCAGATGCTACTACCTTGCTTGCTGAAAGCAAAGAGAAACACAGATTGCAGTTAAGACTACAGCTTTCAGTGTGCATTACACCTCAGCAACAAGAAACTAAAAATCCTCACTACTGTACCAATAAGTAACATCATGATGAACTGATTAAAAATTAAAATGTCAAGAATTTTGTTTCACTTCTTCATTTTACATACTCAATGCCCAAGAAAGCAACAGTTACCTAACAACACCAATATAATGTTATATTTGAGAGAAATTAAAACATTCAGAAAAATGAGAAACATGAATATCCATAGCAACTGAATTCATAATATGGAAGATTAGAAATACTATATATCTACTATTAGCAGAGAACAGTAAAAACACTGATATGTTCATACAAAGGAACACTACTATATGATTAAAAAGGAGTGCATTTCTGATATAGATAGTAGCTTAGAGAATTCTCAAAAACATTATATTGAGTGATATGGGATATACTTGTACAAAAGAATGCCTACTATACAATGATGTTTTTAATACATTTTTACTTATTTCATTTTTGTTGTTGAGACTATACAAAGCGAACATATATCACTTTAACAGTTACTATCTGTAGTTGCTCCAAGGGGTGGGGCTATTTGCTACCATAAAAATGTATAGAGGGGGGAAAACATGTATAGGGTTGCCATGAATCAGTGTCTCCCCCACGGGAGAGGCTGGTGGACACATACAATTCAGTGACAATGATTACATCTCTTAGATCACATTCGTTGTTACACTCTTTCCTGCACTGTTCATCTCCAGTTAACACGCACTCACTGCTCACTAAGATTCCTGTCCCTGCTTCTTAAAGGCTCTTGTCAATTTGATCCTATATAGATAGTTCTTAAAATTGCTCAGTGCCCAAGACAGACATGTTATTAGTTAACCCAAACCATTTTTGTTGTTTTAAGAGGACTTCTTCAGGGGATAATTTTGGTTTAAAATTTAAGAATTTTCCCAGGACAGAAATTCACGACTCCAGAAATTCTGGAGGAACTATAGTTAGAAATTCTTTATTTCCACCTTTTTAACCAGGATTCTTCTAAAGAATTTTTGACCAAGTTCTGTAATGGTATCTGAGAACCATAAAATTCTTCTGATCTCCTGACAATGAATACAGTTGTTTAGGGAGGTAATTCGACATGCATTTCGTTTCCTCTCCCGCTTCCTCAGTCCCTTTCTCTGTTGTTGCAAGGAAACAGAAAGCTTTTTCCCCTTTTATTTCCTTTTCCAGCCACTTGAAAGCTGCTAAGACTCCAGGTGGGAGGTAGAAAAGAAGCACTAAACATGTTATTACAGCAATTAACTGGGTTTCCCACAAAACCATTTTCCTGAGCCTCTAAGCTAAGAAACCAAATCTCATACGGACTTTGCTTGTGCACAGCAGCCTTAGCATCCAACTTCTTTTTCTTTTTCATTGTTGTTGTCAATGTGTTTATCACACAATTTCTGCCAATTCAACTTTTCCCAAATATTCAATTTATTGGCGGCACTTAGTCACTATGCAATGCACGCCTCATCAATGAAAATTTCCATCGCCATAAATAGAATCTCAGTATTCTATAAATAATAACCCCTCATTATCTCTTCATTCTTGGCCCTGGTAGCCACTAATAAACCTTGGTCTCCATGCACATGCCTTATCTTGTCTGTTTATATAAGCGAGTTCTTATAATGTTTGCTCTTATGTGATTGATTTCACTCAGTATAGTGTCTTCAAGATTCATCTATATTACAGCATGTATCAAGATATCATTTTTTATTACTGACTGAATAGTAGGCCAGTATATGTCTGATTATTTGCCACATTCTGTTATGTGTACAGTCATCTGTTGATGGGCATTTATGTGTCTCCACCTTGTGGCTATTGTGAATAGTGCTGCAGTAAATATTTATGTACAAGTCTCTGACTCTCTGCTTTTGATTCTTTATACCTAGGAGTGTAATTGCTGGTCCACCTGGTAGTTCTGTTTTCAGTTTTGTGAAACTGCAATATTGTTTTCTACGATGGCTATGCCATTCTGCATTCCCACCAACAATGGCTGAAGCTTCCAGTCATTCCACATCCTTGCCAACATTTTGCATTGTCAACATCAATGGATAAACATTTTGAGTTCCTCATCCCCTTGCCAACATTTGTTTATTTTCTCTTTCATTCATTTTTTTACCTTAGATATCCTAGCAGGTGTGAGGTAGTATCTTGCTCTGATTTCAATTTCTGTCTCTTCTGTGGCTCATGCTGGTGAAGACATTTTAATGTATTGGCAGCCATTTGAATGTCCTTTTAGGTGAAATAGAGACAAGTCCTTTGCTCATTTTATGATTGTCTCTTTCATGTTATACATATATTGTCTAATAATTTCTTACTGAATATATGGTTTCCAAAGATATTTTCCTGATTGGTATCTTTTCACTTCTTTTGTAATGTCTTTGGAGAGTCCTGGTGGCGCCGTGGGTTAAGCTAACTGCTAACTGCCAGTTCAGCAGTTTGAACCCACCAGCTGCTCCATGGTAGAAAGATAAGGCTTTCGGTTTACATAATGTGTTTCTATCTTGGGAACCCAACGGGACAGTTCTACCCTATTATATAGGGTTGCTATGAGTCAGAATTGACTCCGTGGCAGTTTGTTTTATTTGTTTTTTTTGAGCCTTTGTTTTCTTTCGCTATTTGTGCTTTTGCTATTATATTAGTTAAATGTATTGTTACATGCATTATTAGCTAATGTATTATTAAAAGCTAAACCTGATAGTGTTGCATTGGCATTTTCTTCTAAGAATTTTATAGTTTTAGTTTGCACATTTAGGGCTGTAGTCCATTTTATGTATGATGTGAAGCATGGATCCTGTTTCAGTGGATATCCAAATTCTCAACATATTCCAGGCTGTTGAGCTATTGTGAATCCTTGGGTTTTGGTCTCTTTCAACATTTCTTTAGCTACTTGGTACCTCTTGCCATTCTCTGTAACCTTGAAATTTTATTTTTCTATTTCTGTAAAGAAGGCTGTGGTAATTTTGATCTAGGATTAAATTGAACTGATAGATGCTTTGGGTAGTATTTATATCTTAATAGTGAGTGTAGCAATCCATGGACGTGGATCAACTTTCCATTTATTTAAGGACTTTCATCAGTGTTTTATAATTCACATTGTAAAAGTCATACATGTCTCTGGTTAGTTTTATTCTAGGCATATTATTCTTTTGGATACTATTTTAATTGGAATTGTTTCCCTAAATTCCCTTTTTGATTTTCGTTATTGGTCTATTAATAATTGATTAATAACTAATTTTAAATTTTTATTTATTTTAGCTTTTTAAGGAAAAATTTTTATTAATCATTTTATTGGGAGCTCTTACAGATGTCATAATTTTTAATTAGTGTTATTCACACATAATTATGCAGTTATATTATACAGTGTTGTTCAATTCAGCAGTTCAGTCATATCAAGAAGAGTTGTGCTATAATTACCATAATCAATTTTAGGACATTTTCTTCTTTCTTGTTTTCATTGTTATTAGCGCCCCACTCCCCCCTAACCTCCCCTGCCATAATCCCAAGAGGCCATTTATCCAGTTACTGTCTCAACAATAACAAAATAAAATAGAGGAAAACTTCAATGAAAACGAAAGCAGAAAATATTAAAAACTAGAACAATTTAAAATGGGTCAAAAGGGAGATCAAACGGTAATGTGTTGAACTGTAACCTAACTGTATCTGTTATCATCAGCTTTTCAATGCACTCTGCATGATGATAGCAAGGCAGTTCACATCCCTGGTCCATCATCAGAGGGGATTCACTGAAGGCTTCCTCCACGTGTATTTCCCCCTCACTTTTTCTTTTTAACTGAAACAACTTTCAATTGGGTCGAGAGGAATATCAGACAAAAACTACAAATTTTTTAGCTGTCAGATACTACCGTTTAACCTAACTATATATACTCTAATCATCTCTACCATGCTATCTGTCTGATAACAAAGCGATTCACATCCCTAGACTATGGTCAGAGGGGATTCGCTGGACGTTTAAACTATGTGTGGACACTGCAAATGGACTTTGGCCTTCCATTGTCATCCATAGCCTTCTGCAAACCAAAACCCAATTAATTTTTGTTGATTTTGTATTCTCCAACTGTACTAAATTCAAGTTTTCCTGTGGGCTTTTTAATATTTTCTATATATCAAACCTTCATGAATAGAGATGGATTAATTCTTATCTAATCTAGATACCTCTCTTTCTGTTCTCCTATTGCTCTAGCTAGTAATACTATATTGAATAGGTTTCATATTGGCCACCTGTATCTTCTTCCCATTTTCAAGGGGAGAAATGCTCACTATTTTTCCATTAAGTGTAATGTTAGCTGTTGACTTTTCATATGTACTATGAATTATATGATGGATTTCCTTTCTTTGCAAATATTACTGAGGACTTTCATCAAGAAAGGGTGTTGGATTTTATTGTACACTTTTTCTGTATCTATTAAGATGATCAGATAGTTCTGTTACTTTTTCTATTGATGTGTATTGCACTGATTCTCTACTGTTTAATGAACCCTACATTCCTAGATTAAATCCCACTTGTTTATTATATATAACTTTTAATATGCAGTTCAGTTCTATTTACTGTTTTGCTGAGAAGGTTTATATTTATATTCATATCTTGGCCTGTAGTTTTCTTATGATATTTTTTCTGTTTTCTATCAAGGTTATATTTGCTTCATTGAATAAATTTAGAAGCATTCCTTCCTTCTTAAACTTTTTAAAAGAGTCTTGGTGTCATTTCCTCTCTAAATGATTGGTAGACTTCTTCAGTAAAGCCAACTTGGCTAGAGTTTTTGTTGTTTTGGATGACTTTTGATCACTGCTTCAATCTCTTTACATGTTCTGGCTCTGTGGAGACTTTCTATGTCTTATTGAGTCTGACTAACTTGTGTGTTTGTAAAAACTCTTTCATTTAATCCCAGATGTTTTATTTGTTGCTGTAGCATGATATATGATATTTTGTCATAATTCTCTTTATTTCTATCAAGTTTTGCTTTTATTTTTTAATTTAGCTATTTGGTGATTTCTCTTTGTCAGTCTAGCTAAATGTTTCTCTATGTTTATTGAATTTATTTGAAAGAAACATTTTTTGTTTATATTGATTCTCTGTTGTTTTGCAGAGATATAACAGGTTATATTTGGGTTGCTAAGCCCAAGGTTACCAGTTTGAACCTATAGGAGAAAGAGGAGTCAGAATCAACTTCATTGTGTGAATTTTGGTGGTGGTGTTGTTTTTTTCTGTTTTCAACTTTGTTTACTTGTGCTTTGTTCGCTGCTATTTCTGCTATTTCTTACTTTTGATAGATTTAGGCTTAGTTTGCTCTTGTGCTTTTATTTCCTTGGGTTGGTTTAATTAGACTCAATTGGAGATGTTTTTTCTATTCTTGTGTAGGCATTTATCTGAATGTTGCCTTTGCTGCATCACACATATTGTTATTTTTTACTTTCATTTTCATTTGACTTATAATACATTTGATTTTTTTCACTCTTTTGTAGTTTAATAGTATGCTGATTAATTTCCATGTATTTGTGTATTTTCCAACTTTTTTCTGCTATTGATTTATAGCATGATTCCACTGTTATGAGAGAAAATAATTTATAGGGTTTTGCTCTTTTTAAATTGACCAGGACTTCCTTTATGGCCTGTCCTCGTTATCTATTGCTGCTGTAGCACAAATCTCACAATTGGATCACTTTCACAAATACATTTGTTATCTCACAGGTTAGAAGGCTAGAAGTCAAAATTCAGAGTGCTAATTTTGGAGAAGACTTTTTTCCTTTTGTGTCTCCTTTATCTGGGTGATTCCCAAGCCAGGGAGCCCACGTCTAAAGGGTGCACTTGACTTCTAGCTCTTCTTTCTTTGTGGTAGTGATAGATCCCTTTAATCTCTTATTAAGTGTCTTATTTTTAGGAGGCCCTAGTCATCTATTTTGTCTTCTGCTGTGTGTATGTTTTTGTTATGTTTGATAGTGAGTTTATTACATGTATTAGGGACCCTAAATTTGTGCCTGTTGTTTCATTGATGATAATTCTAGGCTTCACATTTAAGTCTTTAATCCATCCTTACTTCATTTTTATATACAGAGTTTTGGGCCTGTTTCATTTTCCTACAAATTGAGATTCAATTTTTCCGGCACCATTTGTTGAGGATACTATTTCTTTTTCATTTTAATGAGTTTTGGCACATTTCCAAAATGAATTGTCTGTAGGTGGGTGTGTTTACTTCTGGGTTCTCCACTACTCTACTGGTCTAGGCTTCTCTTTTGGCGATCATGGTTGTATAGTAAGATTTGAGATTGGGAAGTGAGCAGCCTCCCTCTGTTCTTCTTAAGCAGTGCTCTCCTTCTCCTGGGTCTCTTTTCTGTCCATGCAAGGCTGGTGATTAGTCTTTCCATCTCTTTAAAGAATGATACTGAAGTTTGGATTAGGATTGAATTACATTTATAGCTTACTTTGGACAGTATAGACATTTTCACAATGTTTAATCTTCCTATTGATGAACATAAGAGTCCCTGGGGGTGTAGTGGTGACACAGGAGGCTGATCATTGAAAGCTCAGCAGTTCTAAACCACCAGCTGTTCCACCGGAGAAAGATGGGGCTTTCCACTCCCATAAATTGTTACAGTCTTGGACACTCAAGGGGCATTTCTACCCTGCCCTACAAAGGTTGCTATGAGTCTGCATTGACTTGATGGCAGTGAGTTTGGATTTGTTTTTCGATTGATGAACATGGTGTATTCTTCTGTTTATTTAGGAATGTTTTATGTAGTGATTTTTTTCGTTTGTTTTCTTTGTGTAAGTCATTATTTTGCTGGTTAGATTTATCCCTAAGTATGTAATCTTTTGTGTGTCCTTTTCTTTGTTAATGGTAATTTTTTTTCTTCATTTTCATTTCAGAACTTTGTATATGGGATACAATTGAGTTCTTGCATATTAATCTTATAGCCTGACACATTGCTGAATGTTCCAATAATTCCCAAATGTTTTCTAGTTGAGTCTGAGGATTTCTATGTAATGAACCATATCATTGGCAAATAGAGTTTTACTTCTTTGTTAATTTTTATGCTTTCAATTTCCTTTTGTTGATTGATAGCACTGGATGAGATTTCTAGCACAAGATTTAATAAAGGACATTCTTCTTTGGCAACTCTTCACAAGGGGAATGTTTCATTTCCATTGAGCAAGGTTTTGGCCATTGGCTTTGCTTATATACCTTTTGTTATGTTGAGGAATTTCCTACCTATTCCTATTTTGTAGAGTGCTTTTATCACACTGCTGAATTTTTTTCAAATGTTTTTCATGCATCAGTTTATATGCATGAAATAGGACTTTTTTTAGTTTTTTTTATTTCTTTTATTTATATGATAGATTGCATTGATTGATTTTTCGTTGAGCCATCCTTATATACTTGGATATGAATCCAGTTAATCATAATGTTTATTTTCTTTAAATGTATTGTTCGATTCTTTAGACCAGAATTCTTTTTGAGAAATTTTTCTTGCATATTCATGAGAGATAGTGATCTATAATTTTTTTATATTGGTAATGACTTTGCCTAGTTTGGGTACCAAATTTATGCTTAATTCATAAAATGAATTTGGAACTTTGCCATATATATTTATATTCTGAAGTAGTTTAAGTAGATTTGGTGTCAGCTCGTCTGGGCGCTTGCTGGAATTCTCTTACGAAGCCATCCAGTCTCAAACTTTTAGCTGGGAATTTTTTGATAATCTAATTTTGTTTGTTTGTTTATCTATCTGTTCAGGTTCTTTACCTCAGGCTATCTTAGTTTATGTAGGTAATGTGTTTCCTGAAATTTGTCCATTCCAGGTTTTCAAGTTTGTTGAAGCACGTGTCTTCATAGTATTGTACTAGTAGTATCTTTTCTGTTGTGATGTCGCCCATTTCATTTCTCATTCTTGTTATCTGAGTCATCTCCTTTTCTTTTGGTAGGTTTGCTGGTGGTTTGTCAATTTGTTGCTTTTTGTTGTTTCATAGAACCAACTTCTTGTCTGTTGATTCTTTTGAATTCATTATTTTCTGCTCTAGTCTTCTGGATGTTTTGATGCACTATATTTTCACTTTTTTAGTGAAATATTTTAGTTTTGTTTTTATTTGACTGCCCAATTTTCAGCACAGTATTGTTCAATTTCTATTATTTTGCTTTTCCCCTTGATCTCCCTATTGTTGAATTTTAATCTTATACCATTGTATTCTTAGAAGATGCTTTATAATATTGATGTTTTAAAGTTTAATAAGGTTTAAATTGGGGTCTATTCTGGAGAATGTTCCATGTGTGCTGAAAAAGAATGTAACTTGTGCTATTGATGGGTCCTGTGTAGTGTATTCTGTAGATATCTGAGAGGTCAAGTTGGCAATCATATTGTTTGATGACGTGTCTTTGTTGCGTTTCTCTATAATTTTTCTGTCCTTCATCAAGAATGGTGTATTAAAGTCTCATACTATCATTGTAAAGTTATCTATTTCTATCTTCAGTTCTATAAGAGTTTAATTAATATATTTTGAAGGTTGCTCATTAGGTGCATAGGTATTTATTATGTTTTTGCCTTCCTGTTCAATTGACACTTTAATTCTAATATAGCCCTTCATCTCTTTTGCTGTATTTTGCCTGGAAGTCTATATTACCTACAAATAGTGAGAGCTTTGTTTCTTCTTCACCAACCTGTATTCCTTTGATTTCTTTTTGTTGTCTAATAGCTCTAGCTAAAATTCTCAGAACAATGTTAAATAAGAGTAGTGATAGGGACAAACTTATCTGGTTCCTGTTGGCAGAGGGAATGATTTCAGTTTTTCCCTCTTGAACAAGATCTTTTTTTATTATTTCTTAAATATATAGCGTTTATATTTTTAAGAAATTTTTCTTCTGTTACTATTTTGTCAAGTGTTTTATCAGGAAAAGGTATTTTTTTAAAAAAATAACCACAACTCATTACCATCGAGTCAATGCTAACTCGTAGTGATTTGAAATGGGTTTTCTGAGACTGTAACTGTTTATGAAAGCCTAGTCTTTCTCCCAAGGAGCTGCTGGTGGTTTCAAACTGCTTACCATGCAGATTGCAGTCCAAGTCATAACCACTACACCACCAGGGCTCCTTGGAATAAGTGTTGGATGTTATCAAATGCCTTTTCTGCATCAATTGATAAAATCTTATGGTGTTATCTTTTATTTTATGTGATAAATTACATTGATTTTCTAATACTGAACCATTTTTGTGTGCATGGTATGAATACCACTCGATCATGGTATATTATTCTTTTTATGTATTGTTAGACTCTATTGACCAGTATTTTGGTGAGGATGTTTAAACTGTGTTCATAAGAAATATTGGTCTGTAGTTTTCTGTTTGGGTAATTTTTTTTTTTGAAAAGGGAAGATTTTCCTAATTTTGTTTTGTTGAGAGCATATATAATAAAATGTAGTTTCTACACTTACAATTTAATGATACTGATTACATTCTTGCAGCTGTACAACCATTTGCCCCCTCCCCTATTAACAAACTCATTACACCACAAAGTCTCTATCTAATCTTTCAAGTATTGTGGTAGTTACATAATCTCCTGCCAACTTGTGAAGGGGTGGAGTCTAGCCCGTCAATCAGTTCGCAGCTTTATAACCGCATATGGAGGCATGAAAGAGATAAATAGCTGATTGGAGGGTAGATGCACTCCCTATAAGACATTCCTGTGGACAAGCCACATGGAGGTATGCTGATAGAGCAGAGTCCTGGAGATGGAGGAGCCATGTGGAGACCCACGCACGCGCTGAGACTCTTCCACCACCACTGGATCCACAAGACCTTCCACCCACTGGCCTGTGATCTTCCTGCATTTGGCGTCATTGCATGGCTGTGTGAGTCTGAAGAGGAATTTATGGACTAGTGTCATCATATGGGGTAATATCAGACTTATGGACTTGATCTGGACTGGGCTGGAAAGTTATCTTAAGGTGCTATTGCTCTTGGATATAAAGTTTTCTCTTACAGACATATGAGTGTGTATGAATTTGTATCTCTAGGCAACCCAGACTAACACAGTATGTATTGTAAATTTGGTGTTAAAATAGCATCATGCTCAGATAGGCAGGCTAACTTTAAGACAACCTCAGGGTATATTTCGAGTGAAAAAAAAAAAAAGAATTTAATATCATTCCACATAACTGAGTGTACTTCTATGATACAACACCCAAACTTGACAAATGATAGTTTCACCAAAAGATTTTTTGTACTATTACATTAAAATCAGTTTTATTCTTTCACTTATAATGGATTTTTAGTAACAACACTTGGAAAACATTGGTTCATCTAGTAATGCATTATGCATTACTTCTTAATGTTTGCATATGCTATCATTCAAAAAGTTCACATCTAATGTCACCATCTATCTCAACTGAAGAGAAGTCGGTGGCAGGAAAGTGTTCTCCATAATCCTAATTTCCACATAGTAATTTACATGTTGTCATGACAATGAACATTTCCAGTTGTTTATTTGAAAGAACAGGCAGTTTGAGAACCTGTCTGCTATTCATTCTTTCAACAAAAATGGTCTGTGAATAACATGGGTAGGCCAACTCACAACTCAATCCCACACGCACTTTCTGCAATTAAAACATTGTATTTGGTTCTGCAGCAAAGCACGTTAAATATCCTTCCCAATTTGTCATGCAGGCTACTAAAATGATGTTTACTCTAGGATCTAGGCTCAAAAAAAATTAATGATTTTTACCCCTTTGGTTACATTCTTAAGATTCTAAGTATTGCTTTTGATTTTGTTGATAACCCAATAGATTTTTAACTTTCTTAGTGTTTAACGTCCATAACTTTAGTGTTCCTTATTCTTCTTGTTATTGACTTATAGTTTCATTCTATTACGGTCAGATTGGGTGCTCTCAGGTTTCATTTTTTTTAAACTTACAGAAATCTCTATTTTAGTGCATAGTGCATGTGTGCAATGAAGTAGCGAATGCACCATGTTACTGCTGAGTGGTGTGTTCTATGTGTTGTTAAGTCCAAATGGTTAATATCCTGCAGGTCTTCTGTTTCTTTATTCCCTTTTAGAACGGTTCCATCCATCACCAAATGTGGTGCCTATAATGTGGTGCCTGTAATGCCCTTCCCTGTCTCATAATGAATTTTCACTTAAAACTTTTTGCCATATATTAACAGTGCCTCTACTATTCACTTTGCTTACTTGTTATGTCAAATGTCTCCCCCTACACTTTATTTATGCACCTGTGCTTAAGGTATGCCCCCTTGTCGTATAGATGTGTCATATTTGTAGTCCAGTTGACCACTGTTTCCTGGCTAGGATATTTAATCCACTTATATTCACTGCAGTTAGTTACCAGTAGAGAAGAATTTACTTCAAATATTTTATTTATTTACTTATTTTTTACTTCAAATATTTTATTATCCATATCTCCCACCTCGTCTCCTGGTGAGATTAATTGTTTCTTTATTATAAGGTAGCTTCAAAACCGAGTTCTTCAAGGAATTTTTTCCTTTGTTGTTATTATTATTTTGGGTGATTTTTATTACCAAATCACTTAGATTTCCTTAAACACCTGAAAGTTCTCTTATCTGTACCAATCATTTCCATTTTATTTTTATGTTAGTTTTTTTGTTGTTGTTGGAAAACATTGGTTCATCTAGTAATGCATTATGTAGCATTTCTAGATCCTCCATATCATTGTAAATTTACTTTATGTATCCAGGTGGTTGTTTAGTATTAACACTTTGAATTGGTGGGCTGGGATCATGTTTTCTTTCTAGAGAACTCCCACACGTTCCCTTAATTTCTGTTTATCTGGGAAAATACCAATTTCACCCTCACTTTTGAATGATAATTTTGCTGGGTAAATTATATCTGATTGATAGTTATTTTCTTTTAAGTCTTTGTATGTCATCCCATTGTCTTCTTGCCTTCATACTTGCTGGTGAGAAACCAGTATTTAGTTTTATTGATGCTCCTTTGTGAGTGACATTTCCCTTACCCGTGTTGCTCTTAAAAGTCTTTCTTTATCTTTGAACCTAGTAAATTCAATTGTGATATGAGGGGGTACCTCCAAAAACCAGAATTATGGTGAGTGGAGTGGAGCTTTCATAATATGCATTTTTCCTGTTAGGCAAGCATCAAGCAACTTGCTCTGATTTAGTGCACTCAGTGGTATCACTTGAGAAGGTTCTTTCTGGTCAAAGTGATTTTTGTGTGTGTGTGTGTGAAAGCTGTTTTGCTTGAATCTTATGTTTTTTGTTGTTTGGTTTCTTTTGTGATGGTTGATTTAAAATAACTGCGAGATGCTGCTCAGAAAAAATGCTGCAAAAACTGTTGTGATGTTGAACACAGCTAACAAGGACAGTGCTATGGGAAAAATTCAAGTGTATGAATGGTATTCTCTTTTCAAAATAAGGGGAAATGTAGATTGATGACAAACCTCATTCTGACGCCCATCAATTTCCTGAACAGATGAAAATGTCAACTTGTAGTGCATTTGGGGTTTGTTCCTCCAGGTCAGATTGTTAATCAAACTTTCTATTTAGAGGTTCTGAAAAGATTGCATAACAGCATGCAGCAAAAAAGACCTGATTTGTAGCAGATGGGGAACTGGTTTGCCACCATGACAATACACCTGCTCACACAGCCATCACAGTGTACCAGTTTGGGGCAAGAAAACGGCATTCCCATGGACTTTACTCACCTGACATTGCTCTTTGCAACTTCATTTTGTTTCCATGAATGATGAGGGACATGAAAGGACAAAAATTTGAAGATGTATAAGAGGTGAATAAAAAAAAATGATGGAGGTGCTGTTAGCCATCCAAACTGATGAGTTTGAGAAATGTTTCCAAGAATGGAATCACAGATTTGACAAGTGTAATGGAGAGTACTTTGAAGGTGATAATGTTGTTTTGCAAAAAAACTTAAATACATAGCTTTGAAAAAAAATTCCATTTTGGGGGGTACTCCCTCATATGTCTTGGGGTGTTCCTCTTAGCGTTTAACCTAGATGGATTTATTGAGCAGCCTGTTTGATAATTTCATCTTCCAGATTTGGGAAATTATCTGAATATTTCTTCAAAATATCTTCTAGACGTAGTTTCCCTTTTCTCGTTCTGGTGTTCCTATTATCCATCTCTCATTTCTCTTCATGTTCTCCCACCGAATTTTTATGTCCTGTTTGTCTTCTGAATTTCCAGTTGCTTTTTATTTGAGGTTTCAATCTCCTTACTAAATTTCTTGTTATAGTCTTCAAAAAATTTTCCCATGCTTTCCTTATCCCAGTGAGAAAATTTAATACTAGGTTTTGGATGTCTTTGTTGAGAATAAGTGCCTGAAATATTAGATTTATCTTTCATTCATAAATAAACAGGAAACATCCACTGCCCTGAAAATTCACAGACTTCCATATCTTTCATAATTCCTTCCCAAAGTTTCTTTTCTTCTTTCTGCTCATCAGTGCTAAATGATGAGAATGTGTTCCGAGAGACTACTTTTCTGTTGATACTGCTGGCTAAGGCTCCAAACGGAAAAGAACCTACTGATGATTTCTCTTGATCTCTGCTGCCCCCCACCTTCCAGGGCACAGAATTGGAGAAACTGGATGGCTGAATGACACTAAACTGCCTCTGGTTTGAGACATCCCATTCACATCTGTTACTGCTTGGAGGTTGTTGCTGAGGTTGCTGCTGTCCCCAGCCATACTCCTGCCACTACAGTATTCATTCCAGCATTGACCTAAGAGCCTGAGACGAATGCAGTGCCAAGCAATTGAAGGTGCACAGCCCTGCTTCTGTGTCATCTACTCCTGGTGCTGGTGAAAGCCCTTTGATCCCGGGCCCCACCCTGAGATACGATGTATGGCCTCTATCCTGTAGCCTTTGTGGAGGGCATGCCATAATAGATTTTCTGCTTCGGTCATTTCTTTGCCTTGTTTAAGTACCGGATTTACGTTTGCTTCATAAAATGAGTTTAGGAATTTGCTGTCCTTTTCTATATTCTGAATTAGTTTGTATAGAATTGGTGTTCACTGTTCTTTGGGCAGAATTCCCCAGTTTAGCCTGTAATTTTTTTGTTGGCAGTTTCTTAATAACCTGATTTATTCATCATCCTCCTCCTCCTTCCCTTTTAGGGTTTCTACCTAAATTAGTGCAAATTTGGAAGACATGCATTTCTAGGAATTGTTTACCTCTATGTTTTCAGATTTATCAGAATACAGTGTTTCATAATAATGTGGTTTTTCCTGGTAATCCGTGATGCTCACCTTCCTGATAATTGGTGAAGACAAAATGGGTGCATAGCAAATGTGGTGAAGAAAGCTGATGGTGCTAGGCTATTAAAAGATACAGCATCTGGGCACTTAAAGGCTTGAAGGTAAA
>NW_022111379.1:28473927-28478126 GCF_000313985.2 Echinops telfairi
CTGTGGAGATATAAACAATACCTTATGGGTTTTCCTTTGTATGTGACTGTTCTGTGTTCCTTGGCTCCTCACAAGTCTCTTCTTGTTCCTGATATTATAGTGTCTGAGTACAATGCATCATATTGTTTTTCTTTAAGGTCTTTCCTGCTAAGGTTCTCTCAGTTTCTCTTGGTAATTATTTTCCCTTCTTTAAGATTTTGTACTATTTCTTTCCTTTTTTTCTTTGTTTGTTTTCTAACTATTCTAGGATCCCAATGAGACCTAGGCTGTTTCTCTTGATACTTCCCCCACATAATTCTCAGACAATCTTCAAGCTCTTTTACTTCTTTCATTGCTCTTTCTCATATACTGCAGCGATAATCTGTATTTATACTGACCAATTTGACTTTCCAATTCTACTGGTCTGTTCTTTTATAGGTCTGTGTGGTTCTGTTATTTTACAATTTAGCTTATGAATTCTGTTTGGAGTTTTTCTTGTAAGGTTCTAATAAGGTCTCTGGGTTTACAATTCTTTCTCTTTTTCTCCTGGACTGTGTATCTATCTGTTGGTAGTAGCTGATCATCAGTCTTCTTAATTGTTTTTCTCGTAGCTTCATCGCCTGTTAATCTTCAGCTATTTCCTTTGACTTTAGGTGTTCTTCACCTGTTGTGCCCATTTCTCTCTCTTTTTTCTACCATTCCCTTGACATGTGGTTGTTAGGGGTGAAAGGAGGGTTGAGGCATGTGGGGGTAATTAACTCTCTTAAATGGTACAAGAGAGGATTAATAGAAGCTTTACATGAGTACAGAAAGAAAATAGAGAGGAAATAAAATAGAGCAAAAAGTGAAAAGAAGTATAGTACAAATTTTAAGATGTAAAATATACTAAATTTTTAAAGAACAAAAAGGTAGTAGTAATTAAGAAATCATTAAAATACTAAAATGTTTTCTTTTAAAATGAAAATGTTTCTTTTTTGGGGGGTATCTCAACTCTGCCAAGAAGTATTTTAGCTGGTGTGGAAGAGAGCAAGGTGTGCTGTGCTACTATGATGACGAGGCCTCCAGACCTTTTCTGAGGTTCTCACAGGACAAGGACCAATGCAGCAGTTCAAGGCAGTGCGTAAGAGTGGAGTGAGTCCTCTTGGTCAGTCTCAGACTGATCAGAAGTCAGGGTAGTCTGGAGATTGGGAGGTTGTGTGTGGTGGCTCAGGGTGGAAGGGTCAGTGCATGCAACTCTGGAGGTGAAGCAGTCACACAAGCAGTTCAGCATGCTGCTGAGAGCCAAGACAGTCATGTGGGCAATTTGGGGGCTGGAATGTGTAGAGTGCATGCCACCAGGAGATGAAACAGTCCCACTCAGGCCAGGAGGGGTATAGTACACACCACTGCTATGCAAGTAGTTTGGCTATCATTTCAGGGTCTTGAGATTATGGGAGGTGAGGTGTCCAAGAGTGGGCTGGGGAATATGGAGCATGGGCCAGACCAAGCGATAGCTAGTTTTGCAGGCTATCCCTAAGCCAAGCAAGCTAGATGTGCAGGAAGAAGCTCTTGTGGGTTCACTCCCCTCATTTCTTCTGCTCACTCCTACCATCTTTTGCTTGTGGAAGATCAATTTCCAAAATTGCTGGTGATCGGTTTTTTCTTCCTTGGTTTTTTCCCCCCCGGTATTTGATTTTGGAAAGTTTGATTATGATATGCCATGATTACTTTATTTTGAGATCTCTCCTGTTTGGAGTTTGTTCACCCCTTGAATGCTTACTTTGTCGTCTTTCATGATGTTATGGAAGTTTTTGTATAACAACTCTTCGACAATTTTCTCCAAGCCATATTTTTGTTTCTTCCTGTTCTGTAATTTCTATCAGACATATGTTATATCTCTTGATATTGTCATAATTGGGCTTTCTTTAGATTATTTTTTGTTTTTATGGATTGTGCTAGTAGATTGGTATTGAGAAATTCTCTTCAAGTTCACTAATTCGGCATTCTATTGTTTTAATGTTACTGCTATGTTCTTTTGTAGCATTATATATATCTGAAACCTCAGTATTAGTCTTCTGGATTCCTGTTTGCTGTTTATTTGGGGTTTTTAATTTTTCACTTATTGTGTCAAATTGTTCATGTAGTGTGTTCCTGAATTCTTCTAAAGTTTTTATTCTGTTTTTTTCCCTTGATTTCCTAACTTTCATATAAATATATATAATAGTTTTATTGACATATCTTACACAGTACAATATATCTGTTCACTTACAATTCTGTTCTTCAATCCCATCAATAGAGTTATTCAACCATCAATGCTACCAGCTCCCCATTACTCCCTCCCCTCCCTTCTCTCTTCCCCTACCCTCAGGGAAAGGGAACTTTTACTCCTATTACTATTTCCCCAGGGTTATCTTTCTTGGTTTTTATGCACTGAACTCTCTTAAATATACAAATGAACTTATGCAAATCTAACCCAATTGATGAGGTAAACCAAATAACAACCTTAAAATAAGGGGAGGAAATAATAAATAATTAGTGGATAATTATGTGGTTCATCAGTGCCAGACCACATCCTGGATTTATCATCCTTTCTGTGTTGCCCTTCTGAGAGGGACTATCCAATTATCTTGCCGATGAGTTTTGGGTCTCTATTGCATCCCTGCCCCTTCACATCAAGTTGATTGTTGTTTCTGGGCTTTTGATACCTTTTCCCATCAACACCTCATGATCACACAGTCTGGTTTGCTTCTTCCATGTGGGCTTTGTTTATTCTCTGCTACATGGCCAATTGTTTAATTACAAGGCTTTAAGACCCCATATGCTACTATATCTTTTGATAGTCGGGCTCCATCAACTTTCTTCAGCACATTTGCTTATACACCCATTTTGTCTTAAGCGATTGTGTCACTAATAATGCCACATTATTAGAACAATTCATTTTTATACTGAGGCAGGGTTTAAGTAGAAGCCCAAAGTCCTTCCGATTTCCTAACTGTATTGACCTTTCTCTTGGTCATTGAAAGTATCTAAATATTATTATTCTCAATTCCTTGTCAGGCAATTCCAATGTATTTTCTTCATTGGAAACATCTTTTGGCTCTGAATCTTTTCACTTGTTAGTGCCATTCTATGGCACTATGAACTGAAATTGTTTATTTTCTCCAACACAGTGTGTTATTATTGCATTTGTGTTTGTTTTATGATCAGGGGGTACTAGAGTGGGTGATGGATCATGCTCGCTTGTAGCTCCTGGAGATACAGGGCTGATTTCGTTGTGAGAGGATAATTGTCTCCAGTTGGGTAGAGCAGTAAAGAAGAAAACAAAAACCCCAAGGTAAAACAAACACCTACTTTTACTTTGTCAGCCAAACTTATCAAGGCCTTGCCTAATGGCAGGTTGTTCCCAAATGATCTACGTTTTCTCTCAGACTGTGCTCTTTAGCCCTGGGTTTCATAGGAGGATTACACCTGCCATTGAGTGCATAAGGACGAGGGGCTTTGCCCTACTCTTGTTAAGCATTTGTACAGAGCTAGGGATGATCTTGCCTCCTTTCCGTCACCCACCACTATACATCTCTGCTGTGATTTATCAAGGCCTCAACCCATGATTTTCTTTCCATTTGTATTTTACAGTCCTGGAATTACATAGGAGAAGTACAGCTAAGGCCAGGTGCATGAGAGTGGTCATAGGAGCTGGATATGGTATCATACCTCTTGAATCATCCAGTTATGTACAGAGCTACTGTACATAACTGATTTCTCAGTGCAATGGCCATCAGCTTTCTTTGTCCGTATTTTACAGTCTTGGGAGTGCACAGGGGAAGCACAGTATCCACTGAGTATATGAGTGAGGGACTGACCCCTCCTCTGATTGCCAAAGTCTTATGGGGAGCAAAGGATGATCCCATCCTTGCATCAGTCACCTGTGAACATCTGCACTGTGAGTTCATAAGGCCAAACCTCTCAGCAAGTAAATTCTGAAGCATCTGTTCTTTTCTCTCAGACTGAAATCTGGCATTTGCAGGCAAGGAATGGAACTGACTACTGTTTGAAAGGGTGGTGGTTGCTCACAGCTCTGGTCACCAGGAAGGTGTTGGAAGTAAACGGAAATCCCACCTTTCCCATTGTTAGCAAATAGAAAGTGTCCTGTGCTGTAGGCAGAAATTATCTTGATTACCCTGTGGCAGGAAAGCAGAGATTTCATGAATGTGCTGCTTCTCAGTGTGAGCTGCTCTTTCCCT
>NW_022111379.1:28478226-28482812 GCF_000313985.2 Echinops telfairi
CAGAGACTCAGGGCTCCAGATTTCTCCTCTTTGTTATAGAGCATCTGCCCAGCCTATCACTCTTGGAGACCATCTTGCTAAAAGTCCTTTTACAGCAGGGTATATATATATATATATATAACTTTACATATAACTTTCATTGTATGAATCTTTTGTATATCTGGTTAAGTAAATTCTTCAATATTTTATAGATTTGGGGGTATTATAAATGTTTTTATTAAGAGTAATTTTCATTGGTGTAGAGGAACCTGTACGGATTTTTGTTTGCTGTTCTTGTACCCTGCTGCAGTATTCTACTAGATCTAGTAATTTTCTTGTAAAAGCTTTAGGGCTGCCTTCTTATAAAATCAAGGAACCCTGGTAGCACATTAGTTAAATACTCTGTTGCAAACCAAAAGGTCAGTAGTTCAAACCCACCTGCTGCTCCACAGGAGGAAGTTGTGATAGTCTGCCTCTATAAAGATTTACAGACTTTAAAAAGCAGTTCTACTCTGCCCTCTAGGGTTGTTATTAGTCAAAATTAATTCATTGGTAATAGGTGGGAAGTATAGAATCTTTATCTTTCTTTTGTTTTGAGCTTTTTATTAGAAATTCGGTGGGGGTTACTTATTTTTAATATTCTAAAATATTCATTTTTAATATTCTACAACTTTAAAAGTGTATCTCTCATTGTAATCCTGCCCCTTCCCTCCTAATTTTCTTTTGTTAGATATTATCTTTCCCTTCACCAACTCAACAGTTGTCTACCCTCTACCATATTACTTCCCATCCCTTCCTTCCCTCCCATGTGTGGAACCATCAAAGTCTGTACATCAAGGAGCCTTCCTGGCACAATTAAAAAATATTTTAGTCATGAATTGGGGGAAAGGGTTACATGTTAAATAATAAATTTTGTATTTGCCAATTTAAACTATTTAGTAAGCTGCCCAATAGCTTGCCTTTTCTTATTCCTCTTATAAAGCACCATTTTTTTCATTCACCTAAGTAATACCTATTGCTTCACCATCACCACTGTAACCATTTTAGCCCTTTGTGCAATTTTTTTGTCTCCAGGTAGGTAGATTTATTTTGGGGATCTCTACTCTCTCCAGTCTTGGTTTTTCTGTATAGCATTGGTCTCATACAATGTTTGACCTTTTTTGTTGAACTAACTTCACGAGGCATAATGTTCTCCATATCCAAACATGTCATTAAATGTTTCATACTTTCATCATTATTCTTTAAGCAATGTGTAGTATTCCATTATGTGTATGAACCAAATTTTATTAATTCATTTCTCTACTGATGGGCATTTAGGGCATTGTGAATAGTGCTACGAAGAACATATGTGTGCTTAAATATGTTATTACTTTATTCCTTGTTTCTTAAAGGTATTTCCCAAGTAGAGAGATTGCTGTGCCCTCTGGTATTTCTCATCTCGATTGTTTGAAGAAGTATCTTCACATTTTCCACAGTGGTTGTAGCTTTATAGTGCCACCAGCAGTGTATGGGGCTTTAATCTCACAGCAACGTCTCCAGGATTTGTTCTTTTTGTTTTCTTTTTTGGCAACTTTATTATAAATCCCAGTCAGAGGTATACCTGATGGGAGATATACCACCACCAGGAGATATATCTCATCATTGTTTTGATTGGAAACTTGAATTGCTAGTGATCACAAGCATTTCTCCTTATGTTTGTTGACTGCCTGAATACATTTTTGGTGAACGCTATTCATGTCTTCTGCCCATTTTTATAAACTGCATTATTTGACTTGTTCTTGTTGAGAGGTTGCAATTTTCCTATAGATCTTAGATATTGGTCCCTTTTTTAATATATCATTGCCAAAATTATCCCCAGTCTCCAGAGTCTCTTTTGACTCCTTTGATGAAGTACTCTGATGCTCATAAGTATCGTAAGCTGGTCCCAGTCTTCCGTTTTGTCTTGTGCTGTATGTGTTTTTCATTGTATTTGGTAGTGTGTTTATGTCTTGTATCAGGACCCTTACATTTGTCCCTATTTATTCATTGATAATTTTTACAGTTCTAGTGTTTAAATTTAGGTCTTTTTAAAAAAAATCATTTTACTGGGGGCTTGTACAACTCTTATCACAATCCATACATACATCAATTGTGTAAAGCACATTTGTACATTCATTGCCCTCATCATTCTCAAAACATTTGCTCTCCATTTAAGCCCCTGGCATCAGCTCCTCATTTTTCCCCCTCCCTCTCCGCTCCCCCCTCCCTCATGAACCCTTGATAATTTATAAATTATTATTTTGTCATATCTTGCCTTGTCCGACGTCTCCCTTCACCCACTTTTCTGTTCATCCCACAGGGAGGAGGTCACATGTAGATCCCTGTAATCCATTCCCCCTTTCCACCTCATCCTCCCTCCACCGTCCTGCTATCACTACTCTAAGCACTGGTCCTGAAGGGATCATCTGTCCTGGATTCCCTGTTTTTCCTGTTCCTATCTGTACCAGTGTACATCCTCTGGTCTAGACAGATTTGTAAGGTAGAATTGGGATCATGATGGTGTGGGGGAGGAAGCATTTAGGAACTAGAGGAGAGTTGTATGTTTCATTGTTGCTACACTGCACCCTGACTGGCTTGTCTCCTCCCTGCAACCATTCTGTAAGGGGATGTCCAGTTGCCTAAAGTTGGGCTTTGGGTCCCCACTCTGCACTCCCTCTCATTCACAATGTCTTGAGTATGATTTGGGTCATGTTTTATTCTCTTGCAACTGGAAATCTAATTAACAATATTTGTTGAAGGGATTATCTGTCTCCCATTTAATTGATCTTAGCCCTATGGAAAAAAGCATTGGCTCCAATTAGATAGGTTTATTTCTGGGTTCTCCATTATACCACTATCAAGCTGTTTTGATTAATGTGGCTGAACAGTAGGTTTTGAGATCAAGAAGTGAGAGACCTCTAATATTGTTCTTCTACAGTAGTGTACTGCTTAGTTTGGGTCTCTTTTCATTCCATATAAAGTTAATGATTAGTTTTTATATTTCTTTAAAGAGTGATGCTGGGACCTGGATCAGAATTGTATCATATTAATATATTCGTTTGAGTATTATTGACTTTTATCCAATGCTACTTCTTCCTATCCATGATCATGGAACATTCTTCCATTTATTAGCTCTATGGTTCCTTTTGGTAGTGTTTTGTCATTTTCTTTGTACTACTCTTGTTTCACTGGTTAGATTTATTCCCAAGTATTAAATCTTTTGGTTAGCTATTATAAATGGTTCAGGCCAGATTCAGAAGAGGACGTGGAACAAGGTATATCATTGTTGATGTCAGAGGATCTTGGCTTAAAGCAGAGAATACCAGAAAGATATTTCTTTGTGTTTTATTAACTGTGACAAGGCATTCAAATGTATGGATCATAACAAATTATGGACAACTTTGAGAAGAATGACAATTCCAGAGCACTTGAGTGTGCTCATGTGGAACCTGTACTTGGATCAAGAAGCAGTTGTGAGAAGAGAATAAGGGAATACTTGGATATTCAGATGACACAATCTTGCTTGCTGAAAGCAAGAAGGATTTGAAGCACTAGCTGATGAAGATCAAGGATGTTATCCTTCAGTATGGTTTAAAACTCAATGTAAAAAAGACCAAAATCTTCACAACTAAACCAACAGGAAACATCATTATAAATGTAGAAAAAGTTGAAGTTGTCAAGAATTTCATTCTGCTTGGATCCAAAAACAACACTCGTGGAAGCAGCAGTCAAGAGATCAAAAGATTAGTTGCATTGGGTAAACCTGCTGCACAAGACCTCTTTAGAGTATTGAAAAGCAAGGACATTACTTTGAAGATTAAGGTGTGCCTGACCCAAGCCATAGTATTTCCATTTCTAATGTCGAACCATCCTTGCATACCTGACATGAATCTCAGTTTTATATATATGTAACAACACCATGATTAACAGATTCATACCAGGTAACTAACTTGCTAATTTTTTCTATTGTTTTTCTATATTCTGATCCCTTTATTTCTGCTCTAGTCTTTATTTTTCTTCTTGTATTTTAAGATTAATTTTGTTTTTCTAGCTCTAATTCTTGATGATGTTGGTTAAGATGTTAATATTGGTTCTTGTCTGGTTTTTGATGTGTACAGTTAAGTACTGTGTATTGCCCTCTGACTACTGCTCTTGCTGTGTCCTAAAGGTTTGGGAATGCTGTTTTTCCATTCTTGTTTGTTTTCAATAATTTTAAAATCCCATTCCTGACTTCAATTACTCAGCCGTTTTTAAGGATGATATATTTATCAATTTCCATGCATTAGATCCTCCCCCCATTCTTCCTAATGTTAATTACTGATTTTACTGCATTTTGAGCTAAGAAAATGGTTTGTAGTATCTTGCTGTTTTAAAATGTATTAAGACTTCCTTTGTGTCATAATATATGGTCTACTTTGAGAATTATCCATGTGCACAGGAATATATTATGTTATTGTGTTTATTTCTTCTTTGTCCTATTAATCGTGTTATTTAGTTCTTCTATATTTTTAATGAATTTCTTTCCAGTTGCTCTCTTCTTCTTTAAGAGAGGTACATTGTACTTTTCTACTTTTATTGTAACACTATTA
>NW_022111379.1:28483297-28493756 GCF_000313985.2 Echinops telfairi
GAGTGAGTGAGTGAGTGTGAGTGAGTGAGTCAGTGAATGAGTCTGAGTGAGTGAGTGGAGTGAGTGAGTCAGTGAGTGAGTGAGATGAGTGAGTGAGTGAGTGAGTGAGTGAGTGAGAGTGAGTGAGTGAGTATGATTGAGTGAGTCAGTGAGTGAGTCGGTGAGTCAGTGAGTCAGTGAGAGTGAGTCAGTGAGTGAGTGAGTCAGTGAGTGAGAGTGAGTCAGTGAGTAAGGCAGTGAGACAGTGAGAGAGTGAGACAGTGAGAGTGAGACAGTGAGTGAGTGAGGCAGTGAGTGAGTGAGTGAGAGTGAGGTAGTGAGAGAGTGAATCAGTGAATGAGTGAGTGAGTTAGTGAGGCAATGAGACAGTGAGTCAGTGAGACAGTGAGTGAGTGAGGCAGTGAGACCGTGAGTGAGTGAGGCAGTGAGAGAGTGAGAGTGAGACAGTGAGAGAGTGAGAGTGAGACAGTGAGAGAGTGAGTCAGTGAGTGAGTGAGACAGTGAGAGAGTGAGTCAGTGAGTGAGTGAGAGTGAGTCAGTGCGAGAGTGAGGCAGTGGGAGAGTCCAATTTTATAAGACTTTGATGAATGTCTTTTGAGGGTCTTTCATTGGGTGCATAGATATTTATTATGGTTATGTCTTCTTGTTCAATTTCCCCTTTAATCATTAAGTAATGCCCTGTGTCTCTCATGATGGATTTTGCCTTGAATTTCTATGTTATCAGAAATTAAATGCCACTCCTGATTTTTTAAATTGTCGTTGTCTTTATATATTTTTCCATCATTTAACTTTAATCTATTTTTTTCTTTGTGTTTAATATGTGTTTTTTATAAGCAGTATATTAATGGGTCTTGCTTTCTTATCCATTTTTGTACTCTCTCTTGATTGATGCATTAAATGTCATTTATATTCAGCATCATTATTTATAGGTTGCTGAATTTGTTGTCATTTTGCTATGTAATGTTTATTTTATTAACCAATAAATTAACCAATTTGTTCCTTATAAATTCATGTGCTGGGTGTCTCTTTGTGAGTTTTGTCATTTTTTTTCTTTTGCTGTAACTTATTGTTTATTAGATTTTTGTGATTTTCCTCTTTTTACTTTGATGAGGTTTGTCTATTTTCTTTGAGGCTACTTTGTTATTTTTTTAAAATTTTAAGATAATGTATTCTCTCTTGTGAGCTACTTGATTTCTCCTCAGATGTTTTGTTTTTCAATGGTTTTCTATTTCCCTTGTAATGGTCTTAATTGAAGAATCATATCTCTGTCTCCTTATTATCCATCGCTCAAGTTTATTTTATTATGAGTGCAGCTTTATGGGGTTTACTTATGGGTGGTGGTGTCTTGTATGTTGATCTCAGGTTGAAGTTTGTTGTTGTTTTTGAATTTCTGTCCAAAGAACTATCCTTAATAATTTTTGTAATGTTGGTCTTGCTTTTTAAAATGATATTTTCTTTCTCTTGTTGTTTAATGCCCTATTTCTCCCCCTTTTTGGTAATTTTTCCGGTTATAAGTGTCTTGGGCTGGGTTTACTAGAGAAAGAAATTCAGTGACACTCCTATATGTGTAAGAAAGAGCTTTATATTAAGAGGTAATTACATATCAAGAAAGCATCCCAGCCCAGTTGAATTTAAGTCCATAAGTACAGTACTAGTCCATAAGTTCCTCTTCAGACTCACGCAGCCCCATGTAATGATGCGGAATGCAGGAAGATTACTGGCCGGTAGATGTGAAGTTATGTGGATCCAAGGTTAGTGGAAACCTGGCAGGACTCCAGCAGCGCTCAGGGTGGCCATCAAGCAGGAAGGTCAAGAGAGAGAGAGAGGGAGGTTCCCGGGTCCTCTTTAGGACTAGGCCATGCCCACAAGGATGCACTATCAGCCTGTGACCTCACTGACAGATTAGATACCACCCCTACACTTTTCTATATCTTTAAGTTGACATAAAATTATGTAATTACTACAGGCCACCCTTTTGAACTTGACAAGTTTACACAACTCTTTAGCCATACATAATTTTTAAACAAAACAGTAATAAAATCATGTTTGTACCTAACAGGATAAAACTAAAATGCATACCATTGTGCCAGCCCCATTTAAACATAATATCCTAGAAGTAAACAAAAATATTCGATGTTTGACAATTGCAGTTATATGAACCCTTTAATCCTATAATCCTATCAACATCTTCTCACACCCGTGAAAGTTTGTAAAGGAACCAATCCATGTCTTTTTCTTCCCCCATTTTAGGTATCCAATACCTAAACTGCCTATTTTTATCAATCCAGTGCTCTGAGGGGACAAGCATTGTCTTTGATGTGAACACTCTTCATTTTAGTTGCAACCTTGTGAGTCTATCCATAAGGAAACTCAAATCAGGACAGGCTGTCCATCAAAGTCAGTAGGCAATATGCATAATTTACAGGCTCAAAAACCTTATCTTCATCTGATCAGGTTTGGTTCAACACACTATGGCCACCACACAGCCTCCCAAGGGTGCTCATTGGCAGCCTTGCCTCTCAACCATGGGCCCCTTCACAAATTCTCAACAACCCTAATTCCCGAGGGCTAGGTCATGACATAGACTCAGCTTCTGCACACTTTCAACTTCAGACCAGTCAGCCTGCTTTCATCTCTTCTCTACTCCCTGCAAACCAGATCCACAGGTGTCAGTGGCCAGACTCAACCCATCTCCCGATTGCTGCTGTTTCTCCCACTTCTATTCAACAAGTGGATCCAGCTGGTCACCTTGGGAACATTTCAGGCTGCTTACAGGCTCCCTTAAATGCTACATTCTAGAGAAGAGAGTTCCTTCAGTGTTCCAGATTTTTCCAGCTTTAAGTACAAGCCACTAGTCCAAAATTTAAAAAGCCAAGGAGCTTCTTTTTCTTCAATCTGCCAACAGCTCTAGTAGCAAGTCGTTTAAAATGCAAATATCCTGAGAACACAGGCACTGAATGGGACCTACCTGTTCTAAGCCTGCTTTTTTTGTTGTTGCAAATATTCCCTTTTAACCCATTTAACATATCCAATTTAATGACTGAAAGCAGTGAGCTTGCAAACTCTCTAATCGTCCTTCCCAATAGTCATTTTTATCACACATTATATCAAAAACAGTAGATAGAAGAAATCAATAGAATCCTAGAGCAGTCAGATCCTAAACACAATTCTTTAAACAGTCAGTTCAATCCTTATCTAAAATCTTCCACTCACATGCGATATGGCCTTGGGGCTCTGGCACCATCCAGCCAGGACCAGGCTTGCTAACAGCCATTTTGACCAAGCTCAAGAGATGTTTTCAACCCACTAACTGCAATTTCACAACCGTTACTTTCATATGCCTCATTTCTGTTATGAATAACCAAAGACAACTTCTAAGAATTAAAACCTAGAAATGAGGCCATCAAGCTGTGACCGGACTGACAGGCTAACCTTCACCCATATAAGGCCACATTGTCTTACAGGTACCATGTTGGCACAAAAAACCCAACTAGCCCGCTTACTATCTTCCTTCTCACTAATTTGGCCTCCCATTACATCAGTTCTATTGCTTTGCTCTTTTAAAGTGTCAGCTAAATTTAATATCTTAATATGAATCTTCTGGACTTCTCTTTGGCATTATTATGTGGTTTCTAATTTTAAAAATATCAGATGACTCTTGTAATGTTTTCTTAGTTCTTCTCTAGCATTTTCAGTTTTTCTTTGTTTTTTTGCTTTTGTAGTTCTCTCAAGCTATGTCTCCATCCATTGAATGTACCCAAGAATTATGTTTTTGAATTCCTTTTCCCTTAGCTGCAATGCATATTTTTCCTCAGAAAGGTTTTTTTTTTTTGGCTCTGTATATTGGCCACTTGTTTGTGACATTGTTTCTTGTTTCTTCATGTGAACTGAGATTATCTTATGATTTTGTGATATAACAGTTGGAATTTGTAGGGTTGTGGGTCTTGTGGGGAAAGTTGACTCAGGTAGTGTGAGAAAGACAAATAGAAAACAATCACAATAATAGTAAAAGCAAATTGTAATATATAATAAGTTTGAAAACAACCACATAAACAAGAATGGCAATACCTCAACCCATATGCACACAAATACAGAGCCATTCACACACTAAAGACACCCAAGCTGGAACCAGCAGTTGCTTTTTCTTCCTCAGGCACCAGTGTGTGCTTATCCAGATCTCACCCAGGATGGAAACCATTTAAGGATAGCCACAGATGCCGGAGGATGTAATCTGACAACATTTCTGATCATCAGGAAGTTGGGTACGATTTCTTCCCTCTTGCATCATATATCTCTGTTGGTTACCCATCAAAACAATACAAGAAAGGAATAAAATAACATAAGAAATAAAAACAAACACTTAAAGCAAGAACTAGCCACTTCATCTACCTATGTCTGACTTTTGTGGTCATCAGTTGGTGTGAGTTTTAAGGTTGGTTTTTCCCTAGTTGTAGCTAGAATTTATTGACACAGAAAACAAAGTAAAGCAAAATCAAAACCAAAGTATCCAACTGCGAGCAATTACACTTTGCTGCTGGGCTGTCCGTGATCTTGGAGCCTTATTGCTGGACTCAGGTGGGTGGTCCCAGACTACGTAGATCAGAGTGTATGAATGTTTTGCACCAAGAAGCCATGGGGAGCCCAAGAAAATTCAGTTCCCCATTATTCGTCTCTCAGTTCTCCTGTCTCCTGTGTTTTGGGGAGCTCTTGTCTGGCTTACACCTTTTTCATTTTGCACACTTAGCTCCCCATATGTGAAGGGAAAGAAAGGCACAGCCATTTAAAGGATGCACCAGGTTTGACCTAGTCACTCCTCCATCAACTGAGGGGTGTTGGGATCCAGGGTGTTGCTTGCATCTTTCTCTTGTCAACTCTGTACTGTTAGAGGAGTCGTTCTGTTTGTACTTTGCCCTAGGATACTTCACCAGACTTTCTGGTTGTTGGGTACCAGTGATTTCCTTGTTCTACAAGGAAAGGCTGTTACAATCATTGTTGCCACCCAGCAGAGACTCCACCTCTCTGCTCAAAGGTTGCATGTAGAGTCTACTCTTTGATTTCTCTGTATATGTGTTGAATTCACTTAGCTACTGTTTAATTAGAGCTCTCAGACTCCAACTTTTTCCTGTGCATGCACTTTTTGAGTCTTTTTATATTTAAACAGACACTGATGGTGTAGTGTTTATGCATTGGGCCGAGAGCAGTTCAAAACCACCAGCAGTTCTGCAGGAGAAAGATGGGTCTTTCTACACTCATACAAAGTTATAGTCTTGGAAACCTGTTCTACAGGGTCACTATGAGTTGCTATCAACTCGATGGCAGTGACTTTTTTATTTTCTGGTCTATTTAAACAGGCACCAGAGAAGTGAGCCTATCTAAACTATTGTCTTTAAACAGAAGTCAGGAACTATAGTCTTGCCATTGGAAAATGGGAGTTTTACTTCTTCTGTTTCAATTTTGATAGTTTTTGTTTCTTTTTCTTGTCTTATTGTTCTGACTTAGACTCCAGTACTATTTTGAATAAGTGTAGTGATAATAGGCAAGCTTGTCATATTCTTATTCTTAAAGGGAAGGCTTTCAGCTTTCCTTCTTTGATTAAAATATTGGTTGTTAACGTTTGCATAATCCTAAAACCTTGGTAGTGGGCTCACTATCATTAAGTGGATACCATCTCATAGCTACCTGATTTAGTGTCTTTATGGGAACAAACAGCTTCATCTTTCTACCATGGAGCAGTTGATAGATTTTAAATGTTGGTGTTGCTGTTAGTAGCCCAGTGCCAAGGATTTAGGTGCCTTTAATTCTGTTGAGAAAGTTTCCTTTTATTGTTGTTTTGTTGAGAGTTTTATCAGGAAATAATGCTGAATTTTTATTTCCTTTTGTGCATCAATTACTTTGATCACATGATTCTTTTTCCTTGTTTTACAAATTAAATTTGGATACAAGGAAAATCATATTGATTGATTTATAATGTTGAACAACCCTGGTAATTCTGCTCCAAATACCACTTGATTATATGAAGTATGGTCTTTTCAAATATGTTCCTGAATTATGTTGGTTAGAATTTTGTTAGAAATGTGTGTATCTATGTTGATTAACAATCAGAGAAACTGGACTATATGAAGAAGAATGTTTCATCATGATTAGAGGGAAGCTTATTAACAGCCTGCAATATACAGATGACATAACCTTCTTGCTGAAAGTGAGGAGGAATTGAAGCCCTCGCTGATGATGATCCAGGATTTCAGTCTTCAGTATGGATCACAATTCAATGTCAAAACTAAAATCCTCACAACGGGAGCAATAGGCAACATCATGATAAATGGTGAAGTTGTCAAAGATTTTGTCTTTTTTGATTCCATAACCAATGCTCATGGAAGCAGCAGTCAAGAGATCAACAAACACATTTCAGTAGATAAATTTGCCGCACAAGACCTATTCAGGGTACTTAACAGCATTGATGTTACTTGGAGAACATTAGGGCACCTGATCTAAGCAATGACTCATATATGCATGTTAAAGTTGGATACTGAAGAAGAAGAATCCGTACATTTGAACTGTGATGCTGGAGAAGAATATTGAAAGTACCATGGACTGCTAAAAGGACAAACCAATCTGTCTTGGAGGAAATAAAGTCAGAGTAATCCTTAGAGGCAAGGATTGAGATACTTTGTCTTACATACTTTGAACATGTCAGAAGAAACCAGTCCCTTGAGAAGGCTAGCGTGCTTGGTAAAGTGTAGGGGTGGTTAAAAAAAGGAAAGCTCTCCACAAGAAGGATTGACACTGGCTGACACCATGGGTTCAAGCATAGGCGCAATTATAAGAATGGTGTGAGGCCGTGCTGTTTCCCTCTGTTGTGCATAGGATCTCTCTGGGTCAGAACCAACCCGATGCCACCTAACACCACCACCAGCAACAACATGTTTATGAAGAATATTGGTTTGTAATTTCCTTTTTGTGTGATCTATTTGTCTCATTTAGGAATCAGTGTTATACTGGCATTGTAGAAAAAGATTCGTAGTATTCCTTCCGCTTCTATGTTCAAAACTATTGTTCCTTCTTCTTTGTTGCCAACTTTTGCATTATCATCACCAATTATTATCATTGCATCTTAAGTGCATGTTTTACACATTTCAGACTGAAGATGTTCATCGAATTCTTCAGTTTCTTCATCACTGGCTTTTTTGTTTTGTGCAACATTTTGAATAATAATTGTATTATTAGATTTCTTTGAAGGCACATAGATATAATCCTATCACACACAGCATTATACTTCATGACTGATTTTAAGATGTTCTTTTTGATGATGAATATCAAGCCGTTTCTCCTGATTTTGTTATTTTTGGCATAGTAAATTGTGTGACTATGATTTAAAATGGCCAATAGCAGTCCATTTTAACTCACTAATGCCTAGGATATCGAACTTTATGTGTTCTATTTCATTTTTTATGACTTTCAGTTTTCCCAGATTCATAGTTGGCATGTTCCAAGTTCTGATCATTAGCAAATTTTAGTAGCTCTTCCTCTTTACCTTGAGCTGTGCCCCATCAGCAAATCAAGATCCCGAAGACTCCACCCCACAGGCTGTATCCCACTCATGTCATCCTGGTTAACTCCACTCTGAGAAAGCAGCTCCTCCTCCGGCACATTTCCATTGACCTCTGACACCAGGGACCCATCCTCTAGCACCATCTCCAGTACTCTTCCACTTCCATTCGCTAGGCCTTCCGTATATGACAATGTTTTGAAGTTACGCAGAAGGTCTCTGCTTCTTCCAAAGGGGGCAGAGGAGTCTTCTTTGTTCTTAGTCTGGAAGTTCTGCTGAAACCTGTTCCCTTTGGGTGGTTCCCTCTCCCCACTTCCACGCTGCCCCTTCCATCAGTAAGTTTCATCCCTCTGACAGAGCCACCACCCTCTCTGGGGAACCTCACCCCAGATCCCCATGGCTACCACTCAGCAGACAGCATCGGCCCACCAACACCCCCTCTGCCATTGAATTGATCCCAACTGTTCTGAGGTGCCCTCCGGCCAGGCCAAGTGGCCTACCCTTTATTTACCTGAAGCAGATGATGTGTGGTTCATTAGCATTGGCCCACCTCTTTAACCAGGCTGTCTGGTCCCTGGCCAGAAGAGTGGGTGACCTGTAAGTGTGAGCTTGGCTCAGTTCTGCTGCTTGTTTCTACCCCAGTGAACTCACGCAGTATGTGCCCTTTTGTACTTGACTAACTTCACTCAGAGTAATGTCTTCCAGATCCCTCCATACGTTGAGGTGTTTCTTGGTTTTATCACTGTTTTTTAAGGGATGCATAATATTCCATTGTGTGTATGTACCAAGTTTCTTTATCCAATCATCTATTGATGGAAATTTTGTTTTTTTCCCAGCTTCTTGCTATTGCAAACAGTGCTATGATGAACACGGGGGTGCAAATGCCTATTTGTGATCTACTTATTTTCTCTGGGGGTAAATGCCCAGAAATGGCATTGCTGGGTCAAGTTAGCAGAATGTCTTGTTCAGCTTTTCCATTCCTTTATTGAGTGTCTCACCTATTGATCTATCTTTCTTTGAGAGTGATGTATCAAAATCACCTACTATAATTGTTGGTCTTTTGATTTCTCCTTTCATCTCTGTGAGAATTTTGTTGATGAATTTTGTGGATCTTTTTTTGGGTGCATGTAGGTGTTTTATGGTTTTGTGTTCTTGGTCTATTGACCCCTGGATCATTATGTAATGCCCTTTCTTGTCTCTCTTTATCTTGTGTATCTTGAGGTCTATTTTGTCAGAGATTAATATTTCCACCCTTTTTTTAAAATTGTCATTAGCTTGGTAAAACTTTTGCTAACTTTGACTCTCTGTTTTAGTTTGTGAATTTGATATGTGTCTCCTGAAGTCAGAAAATTGCTGGTTCTTGCTGTGGAATCTACTCTGCTACTCTTTGTCTTTTTATGGGTATGTTTCGCTCCTCATCCTGTTACTATTTGTGTTTGATACTTTCCTTTCTTCCCATTTATAGGGGTGGTGTATGTATGAGTTCATTTTTGTCTTCATTTCCCCATTTGATCTGTGATGTTTTGGGTGCTAATTTCCATGATTTGGTTTCTTTGTATTGTTACACCCTGTGGTGATATTATGTTCATGTGCTCTGGTTGTTGGTTTTCTGCCCCTAAAGAACTGGACCATATATTTTGTAATACAGGTTTTATTTTTCCTATTCTCTAAATATTTACTTATTTTGGAAAACTTTTATTTCTCCAAATTTGACGGAAAGCTTCACTGGAGAAAGGATTCTTGGGTTGCATATGTTGTCTTTCAACTTTTGGAATATGTTGCTCCAATTTCTTCTTTCCTGCATGGTCTCTGCAGTGAGGTCTGAGCTTATTCTTATCTGTTTACCTTTATATGTGACTGCTTTTTTCTCTCTAGCTGCTCTCATGTATCTCTCCTTTTCTTTGAAGTTGGATAATTTGACTACTACACGTCTTGGTGTGTTTGGGGACAACGTTTAATCTGAGTGGTGTCCTCTCTGTTTCCTGGATGGTTGTTATGTCCTCCTATGTGATATTGGGGCAATTTTTTCCCATGGATTTCCTCACTGTTTTAACTCTAGCCATATTTGTTTTTTCCTGCTCAGAATCCCCAATAATTCAAATAGTGTTACGCTTCATGAAATCCCCCCTCATCGTCAGGCTTTCTTCATTTTCTTTTCCTGTTTTTGTTTGATTGCTTCTCTTGTTTGCTGAATTCTCTTTGGTTGTCTTTGAATTCACTGATTTGATTTTCCACTTCTTCCATTCTATTGTTAAAGTCTTTCACCTTGCTCCTTACTTCTGTTACCTCATGCCTTCACTCTTGAATTTCCCTTTGGTGTAAGCATTCTTGTATCTCTTTTTCATCTGTTTTAAGGATTGATCCCCTAATTTCTTATATGACTCTCAACAACATTCTCTTGGTTTTTCTATCTGGCAATTCATGGTCTGCTTCTTCTGTGTAAACTGTCAAGTTTGGGTCATTTTCAGTAATTAATTTTTATCTTTCTAGATTTTTTTGTGGTAGCTGTTGGTATTGGTTCTTGTCTGTGTCACATCGTGGATGAACTGAGGTGCTGCATCAGCTTCTGTGATTTGTAGGGAGGAGGGACTGACTCTGTAGGTGAGGGGAGGATCTGCTAGGTGCCAGAAAAGGCATTGTGTATAGATGATGAGGGCGTGTTCATTGGGTGAATAGAAGAAATGGGATGTAGGTGCTCAGCAGTATGTTTTAGTTGATAGTATTAATCTTTAGAAGCCGTCCTGTTAAGTGTGTTAATTTTTAATGAGTAGGTGAAGAGGGTTTTGGGAAATATGTTTTTAATTGATAGATTAGATGACAACAGGTATTTTCAAGGTGTAGAAGCAGGTTTTAGAGGTTGTGGTGTTTGGGTTGTGTGAAGGGTATATGAAATCTACCACAGTCCATTATTGA
>NW_022111379.1:28494433-28506778 GCF_000313985.2 Echinops telfairi
GGAAAATGAGGACCTAATGTCGGGGGTTTAAATGGAGAGAAAATGTTTTGAGAAACGATGTACAAATGCGCTTTACACAATTGATGTGTGTATGGATTAGGATAACAGTTGTATGAGCCCCTAATAAAATGTTATAAAAAAATAAAAAAAAGAATACATATAACAACTACCTGGGGCCAGCTACACTTAGGTTTTGAGCTGCCTCTCTGTCCCATTGGGGCTGGCTCTCTCTCTAGAAATCTGGGGTTATCTATCTGGAGGGCTTAGTTGCATCCTTGCTATTAGGGGAGTATGCAGGGACTCAGCAATGGGATTACCCCAGTTGGCATTCAGATTTGCTGGGCTCAGTGGTCTCTAGTGTCCAGGATCTCCAGAAGTCCACGCGGATATCCTTGTGATATCCTAGAATGCCAGACTATCCTGGGCATTCTCCTAGCATGGGGCAGGCACAGGTGATGTGTATGGTATAGGGGCATGAGTGGGTGGCATGCGGGGATGTGGGTGGGTTGTGCACATGGGGGCAGGTGGGTTGCTGGGGGCCGGGAAAGGGAGAAACTCAAGGGATCAAGGTGGACCAGTTGTCAGGGTGGGAAACACAGGTGGTGGGGAAGGGGTATTGAAGAGAAACATGGTGCACTGGGGTCTCTGGGGATGGTTAAGGCCAAGGAACCTGGCCGTGTGTTGCCGGCGCTTGGAAACATTAGGTATTGCAGGGCCAGGTCTCAGGTACAGGGAACCCAGGGGGATGTATGCCATGGTGAGTACAGCTGCATCATTTGTGTCGAATCTGACAAAGGGTCCCTGGGGCACTGTGAGACCAGGGCTCATCCAAATCCCCCAAATAACCCCCTCACCTGCAGACCTGGTGACCACTCACAAATAACTGCAGATGATGTCCCTGTATCGGAGCCATCTATGGAGTCGGGCTTTTTATGAGGTTTTACTGCACTTCAGAGCAGCCAATGACCTGTGAGACTGAGAGGAGGGGCATGGACAGTTGGAGAAGTGATTTTTTTACTATATGTGCCTTGTTGATTTTTATGCATCTCAGTGCTTTCTTCTACTGCTTGATCTGGAGTCTGTCAAATTCAGGCATTTCCTTAATGTGTTGCTTGTATTTCTGGAGGTGGGTTGAAATGTTTTTTGCTTTGTTTCATTTTTGCTGCCATTTCCCCAGAATCCATGTATACGGGCATTTAAAAATTTTTTCTTCTTCCTTCGTGTTTTCTCCATTCCTGGCCTGCCATTCTCAGGAATGTCCCTTATATCTACACAAAATATCCAGCCCCAGTAGTGTAAATGTACTGATGTAAAGAAATGATGGTTGCTGTGTGGTATAAGAAATTCTTAATCCAGCTTATTCTAGGTTCTTGAAAAATGCCAAACATTGACGTGATAATGGCTGTGGCTTATGCCAATTTATGAGTGTGTAATAATGTGAGGTTATAGGCCAGTAAGTTTGTTGGATGACTGCCCCTTCCAGAGCTAAACTGATTTTTCCCTTATCTCTCTTGAGAATACTAATGCCAGCTGACATTTGTCTGCAAAATGGCACTTCTTTACATTCTTGTTATATTTTGCAGAAAAAGGAGCGTGAATTAATACTAAATAAATCAACAAATGATTATACAACTGGGAAGATGGCCTATCCCCCAAACGTTCCAAAAGAAGAGACCCTAGCAGGGGCCTCAAATGCACCTTCCGTCTCAGGAAAGCCTCCGGGAGGAAAGACCTCTGAAAGCAGAAAGACTTACAACAGCATCAGCAAGATTGACAAAATGTCTCGACTTGTATTCCCACTGCTCTTTGGCACTTTCAACTTAGTTTACTGGGCAACCTATTTGAATAGGGAGCCGGTGATTAAAGGAGCTGCCTCTCCAAAATAGATCTCTGGATTCCCAGTCTCCACGAGAGCCATGATTCCAGAAGGACGGTGCCAAGGACAAGTTGTGACCAAAAGGACTTCTGTATTAGGGCAATGTCTTTCAGGAAATTTGGCATGTTTAGTGATATGTACAAATCGTATTACCTTGATTATTTCTATATATAACCTCAGAGACTTCAAAGATGTCATCTTGATAAATAAAGCAAGCTTTCTAGAAAAAAGACAGTGATTCTGGCATTAAGATGATCAATAACCTATTCTGATAGCTTACAAATTAGACAAGTACATTTTTAACTGTTCCGAGTGTTGTCTAACAGTTTGTTTTATACTTTAAATGACATTTCATAGAAATTTTCCCAGAAGAAAATATTTTAGGAAATTCTCCATGATTATTACCTGGCAAAAGATTGCAAGACAAATATTACAAAGAATTCATTTTCCATTAAAAGCTCTGATGACACTTATGTACAAAATTAATTGCCTTTAATAATTCTTACTGTTCTTAAATTAGAAAATGTACTGCATGATATTACATTAAGAAAAAAAGTTAGTCAAGTATGTTTGCAGACACATTTAATGACAGATAAAACTGGTATATTAGATAACCATTTTTATCCTCATGGGAAAGATGAAATCCTTAAGTCTTTTTCCTTTTTTTCTGCCCACTCCCTACCACTCATTAACTAAACCCAACAGTCTGGGGAGTGATTGAGCCTATCTGGAATGTTATGGTGCCCTCTCTGAGACCAAGCAGTATTTGGGTGGTGAGACATCATGAAGAGTTATTTTCCATTTTATTTCCTTGTATATGTTCCATGATTGACCTATTACTTCGTCAGCTTTTGTATATGAAACTTAAATGTTCATTAAATCATAAAAATGTACCTAACCTTGTTGGCATATTTCATTTAAAAAATTGTATTGGTGGACATTGTACTGGTGAACATGACCTAGAGAAGAAGAAAAATAAAGATACAAAGCCTTGGAAACTGTAAGGAGCAGTTGAACCCTCTTCTATAGTGTTGCTACAAGTCAGAATAGACTGGACGCCAATGGGTTGGGCTAATAATACTTCAATCCAATGTAGAGAGGTATTACAAACCACTTTCATTGCTAGTATTCATATGATCTAAGAAATGCCACATGTAAGCAACTTACAGCTATGTCAGTGTGATTAAAATGATAATACATTTTTTAAATGAAAGAAAGACACATTGTAAAATTGCTCAGGGGGAAAAATCCTACTCGGCAGCCTGTCTGTTTCTAATCTAATTTCATAGACTAATCCTTGAAAAGAATGCTTATCATCTTACTTGAGGGCATTTCCAAGGAGGCGTGTCTTGTGGTCAGGATGACCACTCATTCAGTGCCCTGTCCTCTGTTACTGTTTGTGCTCACTGATAGAAAATGTTATGTTTGCTCCGTATACTCAAAAGATGCTTTCTCCTTTCTCTGCGACTCTCCTGGATTTCTGAAACCATAAAAGATAACTATGACTATAAATAGACTATATCAAATAGAAGCCTGTATAATTGGACTTGTTAATGGGATTTACGTCTTTAAAGCCTACCTACATTACCTGTATTTGGTAGACGTGTACCTGGATCATGTGCATGGGACATAAATGCTCATAGTATCCATTCTCTTGAAACTCCAAATAGCATCCCTGGAGAATATGTGCAAGGGGTTGTGGCATATTTATTATATTTTACTAAAAGAAAGATTTATAGAATTGCCAAATTGTTTCACTTATAAGGAGACACTATTGTCTGTTTCAGTAATGGGTTTCAGGATTTTACAAAGTACAATAGCAAGATCAATGAAAGGGATGCTCTTAAACAAAAGACCAGAAACAATTCTCTGCTACACATAGTGATGTCAGTTTAGAATAATTCTTATATTTTCCACCTCACCACAGCATAAAACCTACCATGACAAAAAATAAACCTAAATTTCTGTTTACATTTTTGTTTTAATGGCATTTCTCATATAGGTTTTATAGTTTAACCTTGCATTGTAGGTTGTACAAAGTGTAAATTATATTTAAATGGCTACATGTAAAATCACCCTCCTTGAAAGCTCAGTACTAGCAGAAAATATCTTCTATGACAGATTGCAATAATGCCCTTGATGAGTTTCAGCCCTTGTTAAAAAAACTCTTTGGGCTCAATTTGATGAATTACAGTTTAAAAATATGCCTACTGCATTTAAATGCTGCTGAAACTTGGGTGTAATGAATATTTAGTAGAAGATCATATTCGTTTTATGCTTTCTGATTTGTACATCTTTCAGTGCTTGCTATTTTTAATAAAGATGTAATAAGGAATCACCTTGGAAAAAATGACAGCAAGGAAAAAAATTAAAATGTTTAAAATAATTAAAGATCGCCTCTCAGAGTCCATTTAAATACATCTTTTTTATTTTAGCAGTTCTGTTGGCATATAATTCACATACTTTATAACTCAATTATCACCACAATCAATTTTAGAACACTTCCTTCATTCTTGTACTCATTATTATTAACTCCCCATTTCCCCCCAACCTCCCTTTGCCATAACCATAAAAACTAAAAATCCAGTTATTGTTCCTATTGATATAACTATACTGGGTTTCATATAAAGAAAACATAGAAGACAATGACCCAACAACAATAACAAAATAAAACACTGAAACACCTTAATCATAAAGCAGAAAATAATAAAAACTAGAAAAAATGTTAATGGGTCAACATGGAGAACAAATGCTAAGGTGTTAAATTTTAACCTAATTACATTTTTATTTACCCACTTTCCAAGGCACACTGTGTGATATAGCAAGATTATTCACATCCCTAGTCAATAGAGGGTTGTCCGCGGGATTAATCCATGTGGGACCCTTCAAATGGATGAATGGATCTTGTCTACAATGTTCTGCAAACCTAGTGCTCAGAATTTAAGCTCTCTGTTACCTCTCTGTTCTTGGATCTTATTATTGACAATCTTTGGATCACTCAGGCTGGTATGCTTCCTCCATGTAGGTTTAGCCGACACTTCACTTAGATCGTTGTTTGTTTCAAGACAAACTTTTAAGACCCTAAATGCTATTCTTTCTGATAGCTAGTCACCATATGATTTCTTCATCATTCTTTGTTGTAGCATCCATATTTTCAGTGATCTCTTCATGAATGCAAGTGTCATGTAGGGCTATGTTACCAGAACTAATTGTTCTTAGATTAGGATTACAATTAAGGGTGAAATCAGAATCCATTCATGTATATATGGTTTATATTTGTCACTGGTCTACTATAAAGACATCATTATAATTTTATTGGGGAACATTTTAAATCATTTCCATGGGCATATGGTATTTCTACATTAATTTAGCAAATTATATTGAATTTTTTAATTGTTGAGAAAAGGAAAATATACATGTATAAAACAACTTTTAGACTAAAATATTTTAGATAATTGATTTGTGAAGATTAAAAACTTAAAAGACTCGATGCTATTCACTCAAACATTGAGTGTTGTAAATAGGACAAAATTTATTTCCCCCTAAAACCACTTTACGTATTGGGAGTTAATACATATATCATTCCATATTCAATCACTTCAAGCAGTATTGTACAATTGCTACCAGTCAGTTTCAAAACTTCTTTCCTTCCGGAACTCCTTAATATCAGGGCCCTTTTACACACACCCCCAAAGCCACCACCACTGTACCCCGAGAAACCCGTATTCTATTTGCTTTTCCTTTAGGCTCATCAATCCTCATTTTCATATACTGAAAAACAAAAAGATATAACAAAAATTCAAGAGGATGACTCCCAGTGACCTACTTGATCTGAGATAAAGCCCAATATGAACAAACAAACTAATTTAAAAAACCAAAATAAAACAGAAAATGTTGAAAATCAGATCCAGTCTAATGTGTATCAGGGGGATCAATTGACAAGGCTTTAGCGATTCAAGTCAGGTTTATCATTTTGATCTTAGATAGTCATCTCTCCAAGGCACTCCGTTTGGTAGCAAGCTTCTTCCCATCCCTCTGTTACAGATAGAGGGAGATATATTCTATGTAGAGATATATTCTATGTATGGATATATTCTATGTAGATCCCACAACTGGATCTTGAGCTCCCAGTGTCATCCATAGCCTTCAGCAAATCTGATTCTCCCAATTCAGTCTCTGCTACTATTCCCTCCTTTGAGTTTTGGATTATATGATTTCCAGTCCTTCGGTGACTGATGTTGGTGTGCTTCTTCCATGTGGGATTAGGTCACCTCTCTCTTAAATGGCTGCTTCTTTGGAAAGAGACCTTTAAGACTCCAAATGCTATTTTATCGGATAGCCTGGCACCATCTAATTCCTTAATCACACTTTGCTATAGCACCCATATCTTCTGTGTTCCCATTGAGGATAAGTATCGAGCAGGGCCATGATGTAAGAATTAATTATTCTTACATTGGAGCTAGGGTGTAGGGTGAGCCCCTAACCTATTCCTGAATCTGTGTTTTTTGTTTTGTTTTGGTTTATTTATATTCCTTTGGCTCCCTTTCAAAACCTCCTTGTTAATTTAGGATAGTCTTATTGGTCATTGCCCTGGGGCATAAAGCTGTTACATTAATATTGTCTTTGATTAGCCCCTGGCACTAATTTTTTTAATCCCCGTCGAGAGAAGTATATTGTGCCAAAGTAGGCTAATGCTATATCACATCCATACCAGAAGTATTCACTTGTACAGAATCAATCCTCATTCACTATAGCAGAACTATACCTGCTGGACTGAGACATGCTATTAAAATACCAAAGAGGTATGAAAATAACAAATATATGGTAATATTAAATTGTCATTACTTAGGCACCCTTAAAGCAAGAGATTTGAACCAAAGTCCAATGACTTAATAGAAACTCAGACTATTCTAAAAAAGTGAGTGATCCGCATTACTCCTATACTTTTTAGGAACCAATGTTTTTATTTAGGGGGAACCTTAGCTAAAGTTGGACTAGAGATGTGTGGTTGTGTACAATAATTAGAATCAAATGCTTCTAGGTTAACTATAAAAGTTAAGTAAATGTAGAAAATACACTCCCTTCAAGATTGAAAGGTAAACTGTAAATCTTCTGTCATGTAAATACCTTAAAATAGCCTTCTAATGGAACACATCAGAGAAACCTGATAGTGAATGAGAAATTTCTGTTTTACAAACGGAGATATTGAAACCCAGAAAGGGTATTACATTGGCTCAGAGTCAACTCGCTAATTAGGAATAAATGCAGGCTAGGATCCAGTTCTTATTTTAATTGGGGATCACTGTCCCATGCAATTTTTTTCCAGATGCAAGTTAATTTAGGACATAAATAGAACCTAAAATAGAAAATCTTACATCAAGCCCTGGTTGAGCGATTATCTATTAAGAACACCTTAAGGAATTTTTTTTTCACCAAAAGTATGACCTTTAAGTCTGTTCCTCCTAATGTTAAAGTATGTGCTTCCTAAAATACCATCTTGATAGAGTAGACTATCAGGCTAGCCCATCATCTCCTCGTCCAAAAAAAAAAAAGAAGAAGAAGAAGAAAGGGAGAAGTATAGCTATAATTCTTCCAAGATAGAATTGTTTGTTTTCCTGGATCCCTGGTACATTCAGTATTCTTACCAACACCATAGTTCAGAAGTCCTAGTCCCAGGTATATGCACTGGAGATATAATTAAAGAGGCACATACAGATATGAGATTCATATTCACAGTATTGATATTCACAATAGCATAAACTAGAAATAACGTATATTCCCCTTAATGGATGAATGGATAGGCAAAATTTTGTATAATGCTGCAATGAACTTGAGTGTACAATACATTAAGTGGACAAGTATGGAACCATAAAGAACAATGATGAGTCTGGAAAGCATCTTATAGCATAGATGGGCCTGGAAAGCATAATGCTAAGTGAAATATGTCTCACCAATATTGTGTCATCCAATTTTTGTAAGAAGAAAAACCATATATGAGGGATCTTAAAAATTAGTGCAAAGATTTAACTAAAGATAGTTTTTTACATGCACTTTTTGTACCCTCTCAAAATAAACAGAAACCAACATTCACTGAGGGTTAAATGGAAGAATAGGGAAGGGTGAATCACCGATACTTCATTTGTAGATAATTGTTTTTTGGTTTTGGGAGATGGGCGAAATAGCACTGAATATGGGTATACTGAACATAACTTGACCAAAATAAATGATCTCACTACAAAACAACCTGGCCAACTGGCTGAAAGAGCTCTGTATTTGACCCCATTCCAAAGAAAAGTGATCCAACAGAATGTGGAAATTATCAAACAGTATCATTAATATTACATCCAATTAATGCTATACTGAAGATAATTTAAAAACAAACAGAACAGTACATTGACAGGAAACTGCATAAATTCAAGCTGGATTCGGAAGAGGATGTGAAATGAGGAATATCATTGCTGATGTCAAAGGGATTTTGGTTGAATGCAAAGAATACCAGTAACATATTTACCTCTTTTTATTGACTATGCAAAGGCTTTACACTGTGAGGATCATAACAAATTATGGCTAGCACTGAGATGAATGGGTATTACAGAAAACAATTGTACTAGCTCCAAACCTGTACATATATGAAGAGGCAATTGTTAAAAAAAACAAAACATAGTTCTTTTTTAACGGCATGGTTTAAAACCAGAAAAGGTGTGTATCAGTGTAGTTTCCTTTCACTAAACTTATTCAACCTATACATATGGAACTCTGTTACCTCTAACCTCAGAGTGTTGTCATTATTCGGCTTGACTTTGAGCTCAGCTGAGAAGTGCACTGATGCAAAGCGAGTACACTCAGGGCCAACATCCCAACTGTTTAGGCTCTGATGCTGGTTGAGATAATAAAGATACCCACTAAACATATTAAAAGGAGACCTGGAGAATGAGCTATTTATAAACCTGTCTTGGAAGAAGTATGGCCAGAGTGTTCCTAGGAGGTAAGGATGGCAAGATTCCATCTTACATAATTTGGACATGTTCTCAGGAGAGATCCGTCCCGAAAGAAGGACATCCTGTTTGGTAGGCTCGAGGGGGAGAGAGAGAGGACACCCTGACGGATCTGGAATGACACAGTGGCTGTGTCTGTGGGCTCAAGCAGAGGAACAACTGTGAGAGTAGCACAAGACTGGGCAGTGTTTCGTGTTTGTTGGGCATAGGGTCACTATGGGTTGGAAGCAGTTCGATGGCACCTAACAAAATCAACAGCAAGGAACTATGAAGAACTATGACATAATCCTAGGGATGTGGAAGGATGCGTGCGTGGGCAGGGCTTTGTGAACAGAACAGTTCAGAGAGAGCCTTAACTGCTTAATCATGCCTTGTTGACTTTGAAGCTCTATGCAAGCAATAATGAAATACAAGAAAGTTTCATAAGTCCCATAAATTTTGACAGTGTGTCTGAATCTACAAAAGTTTCTCCTTGACAAAGGGAAAAACTGACTGTAATTCTTTTAATTATGCTGTGGTTCCTTGAAATTAAAATTGGCCCTTATATGGAAGCCCTAAATCCTCATGTATTATACTATGTAAATTTCTCTCTTTTTTATCTCAGCGTTTAATTGTGAGTAGTTTATATGGTATCTTCAAGTGTATGAATCTTTCTTCAGGAGAATCGAATCTGCTGTTAACCATATCTAGTGCCTTCTTCATTTCAAAGCTTATCATTTTCCCACCTCTAAATTTAGATATAATAAAATATCTCTGATGTTTCTAACACGCCCATGCTCTCCTTTATCAGCAGTTCTCAACTTGTGAGCCTCAACCCCTTTGGCGGTTGAACGACCCTTTCATAGAGGTCACCTAAGACCATATATCCGATGGTCTTAGGCACTGAGACACCGCTCCTCTATGCAGATACGCCCACATACGGGCTCACCACAACATGAGGAACTGTATTAACGGGTCGCGGCACTAGGAAGGTTGAACATGTGATGTACAATGACAATAGCTTTTTAAAGTATCTCTATCTGCTAGTACTATAATCTCTGTCATTTCTGGATTTATTTTTGTTTACTTTTTCTTCATATAGGTGACGTTTTCTACTTCATTACATCCGTGGTAAATTTTCTATTTCATGCTAAATACTGTGAATTTTATCTTGTTAAATGCTAGATACTTTTAAATTTCTACAAATATTCTTGAGGTTTTGGATTATATGATACACTAAGTAAATTACTATAGTCACTTATGATTTATGGTATCTCACATTGATAGGTATTTCCAGTTTTTTTAGCTCCTGATTTTTCTAATTCAATAGGTCTTCTGCTCTATTAAAGTAATGGGAAACCATATTATGATTCTTAATTGTAAAGTAAATTAACATGATTAAACAGTAAGGTCTCCTGAAGATTTGTCCACACTACTTGAAGTGGTCATACTGGTGTCCATGAGATTGCCACGGGTCGGAACTGACTTGACAGCACTTCCTAACAACAGCAAGTGAAGTTGGTGAGGTCTGGCAGACAGAGAAGAACATCAGAATGAGCCCTGTGACAAAATGAGCTGGAGTTAGTCCAGGATCTCATGGAGACAGGAAGATGGAATGGCCAGAAAATGACCATTCTATTTTTTTAAGTACAGTTTCAAGTTGTAGCCAATAACTCATGTCCACTCCCATTCATACCCACATTCATCCTGGTGAATACAGAAGCAAGTCCCAAGACAACTCCCAGCTTCGTGTCCTATATGTTCTATGAACAAAACTATTTCACAATAGTTAAGAAACAGCGACAACATCCTTTCACATAGTCCCAATAGCATAGGATCCTGGTGGTATAGTCTTTATGTGCTGGCCCACAATCTGCAGGGTTGGCAGTTCAAAACCACCATCAGCTCTGTGTGGTTTCTACTCCCTTAAACAGTTATAGTCTCCCTACATAGAGAAGCCCAGAAGGTTCGTAGTATAAAACAAAGTATTTCCCTAAGAACTGCTTTATGAAAAGTAAAGCTAAATTCTTTATTTTCTACATGCTTTACTGATATCATTATAATGACGTGATGAGAGATCAGCATTTTATTAATGATTACAAATGGAAGCATGAATACAATTGTTATTCTTCAGGTATACAACTAGATTGATGAAACAAATGCCTTGGTTTAATTAACCGGAACTTCATTTTTCTTTTTGACTTGCCTCTTTCTCTCTTCTAACATTCCTTTTGCCCCTCTCTGCCCTACAGGGCCAGTATGAGTCCGAATTGATTGATGCCAATGGCTTTGTTTGGATCAATGGCTTTGTTGACCATGTGTCTGTCTCTCTTCTAGGTGAGAAAGCCGTACATTTTGGTGTTTTTCTCCCAAATGGTCCTCAGAAAGGTTGCTTGCCTAACCCCCACGTCTCGGTGGTCCATGGGAAGAAGTCAGCGGCTGTCATCTGTTGTGCGCTAGGGAATCACTGTCCCCGGTGGGCGAGGCGTGCAGGAAAAGGGGTCAGCTGCCTCTCTCCCTCCTCCCTCTCCCACTCCTTCTGCCCCTGTCCCTCCCGATCCCCATCCCCAATCCTGGCCCCGCCCTCGGTGCTGGACCCCGCCCACTTCTGGCCGTTCGCTGTCAGGAGTCCAGTCAGACCTTGTTTTTATCTGCCCGGAGGGTTGTCAGGCGTGTAATTGGGGGGATCGTTCTCCCCCGGGACTCCCCGGCGGGCGCAGTTGCAGGATCTGCGCGGCAGGCTCCGGGGCGCGAGCCCTGGTCCTGCGGCTCGCTCTTCACCGGGAGGAGCGCCGCTCGGGGGCGGCGGGCGCGAGGTCTCCGCGGTGGCTGGGCGGAATTCCCGGGATCCCCGACGCGGAGGCAGTGGACCCACACCTACCACCAGGCAGCGCAGCCACGCCCAGTGCTCCCCGCCGGCCGGGGGGCAGGTCTGAGCCTCCGGCGTCTGCCAGCGGCCCGTGAGCCCCAGAGAGCAAGATTAGGCCGGTGCTCGGGTGGCCGAGGCCGCAGCACTGTCCAGAGCTCCGAGGAACCATGGCTTGGAAGCTGCTGCTTCTGCTGTGCCTCTTCTTGGGCTTGCGAGCTCGGTAAGTGCCGCGGGGGCGGCCGGGGGGTGGGAATGGGAGGTGGGGTGCTTGGTGGCAGAGGAAGACAATTAACTCCCCAGAGGCATCAGTGGAGTCCACACTCACCTGTACCACCTCTGGGACATGGCTGGCTCCTTCCTTGTTGGGCAGCAGTGTTCTTCCAGGCAGGCAGAATGAGGTGGTATTAAAGGGTTTGGGAAACAAAGGTTACTAGGCAGCAACCATGTCTGGGTGCCTGACTCTTTTATCTACCCCAGGGGTCCCACCCAGCAATTCAGGAACGCACACACATCATTTGGCCTATGTTCTCTACTTGGCCCACCCCTCTAATATGTCCCAAGATCTAGTTGTGTGGTTTCCTACTGTTCGGTTTACACAAGACTAACTGGCTAGAGAAAGATAGAGG
>NW_022111379.1:28507599-28509106 GCF_000313985.2 Echinops telfairi
ATGCCGCCCTTCACCCTACCTCCTGTTACATTTACAGTCCCTACAGAAAGGTGCAGAGAGCTTTTGAGGACAGAAAAAGATTGAGAAGGGAAGGGTTAAGCCTTTTGCTATAACAACAACTAGAGCTTCTGTGTTTGGTTTCTCTAACCCAGGCTCCAAATGGGATTTCTAGCCCAGAGCTTGCAGACTGATCTGTGGTTGTGAAATGAGCAGACCCCAATGATATTGGGGCACTCTCACCCTAAACGCTTGTGTTTTCATGTTCTCCCATTTTTCAGGCTCTGGGAGCCAGACAACCAGAAAATACTTCTTCCTTTGAGCTTTACGCTTTAGCGTGTGTCAGGAAATTATTGCTTGGCGATCTTGAGTTTCAATCATATTTGTTTTGATTACAAAGGAGCTGGAAATGCCCTAACTCGGCTCATAAGACCTGGAAGAGCCACAGTTGGTACTTCCTTCTTTGATCTGGTGCCAACTCTGAGGAAGAAAGCCCTGGTGGTGCTCACCTCCAAATCTCTTGTCTGCTGAGTTGAGAGTATGAAGAAGCTGAGTGAGCCAGGAATGGCAGGTGTCACTCCTGACTGACTCACAGGCAATTTTCTCAATGAGGCAACCAGTGCCTTGGGCCTTTCAGCTAAAGTTTATTCTTAAGGAGAAAGCAGTGAATGAAAATGGGTGTGTGCTTTTTGAGGGTGGTTCTACAAGCTTTGGTCTCTGTGTAGAAGCTGAGGATCTGACCAGCAGCATTAGCATACCACACAGATCCCAAATCATGTATTGCTTGGAAGACATGTCTCCATAGCCTCTCTACTGTCGGTGATCAAGTAGTTAAAGGTTAGGTAATCAACTAGATGCTGGTTAACATTGTAGGTGGAAAATGACCAACTCTTTTCATAACTTTATGTGCTTATAGGAAGATAATATTACTTGATAATATTGGCTTGAATCAGTCAATTTTCTCAGGATTTCCAAATAAAATAAAATCTCCTGGGGATTTTCATCCTTCCATCCTCCCAAGGGAAATGTAATGACTTCACCATGAGCTATTATATCTGGGTGGGTTCCTTGCCCTTCATAATAGAGATTGCATGGAATTTGGGGGGGGGATCTAAAATTTAAACAGATTTTAGTACTCTTGCTTTTTCCTTTCAAAGTGTCTGTGTTCTTTGAATGTGTTTTACAGGTGTGTAAAATAATCTGATTTTCAGCTTTATCTTCAAAACCCATTTTTAATTATAAGAGGTCCTTATTTGCGCTTTGAAATGCCTTTCTGGTGTTGAAATTCCATGGGAATATTCTGACAGTTGATTCCTTCACAACTCTTTTGGAATGGGGAAATAATTCTGAATATTGTGGAGGAAATTATACATGAAAAACACTACGTCATATCAGGACCTGTAGTGATACCTTGAAGAATCTCTCTGCTTTCTGAGGATTAAGGACTATTATTAATGTTTTAAAAAACTTCAGACTTTTTTCTATTCTTCTGGTTGCAAAGAAAGTATTT
>NW_022111379.1:28510033-28511533 GCF_000313985.2 Echinops telfairi
CAATTCAACAACTTCTACATGTATATAACTCGGTGCCATTGATCATACTCTTCATGTTGTATAGCCATTATTGAAATCCTTTTCCAAATTATTTCACATTCTTCTTTAATGCACATTGTCGTAGATCCTCTGATAAGAGATTTTGTTTTCCTTAAATTGGGGATATTCTGATGGGCTGTTGGCCTGACACTAGAAATGTGGAATTTCGAGTTCATTTTTCTCAGTTCTGTAATAAGCAGGCATGGAGACCTGGAGGTGTCTGGAGAAATCCGGTGATGGCTGCTGTGGAGGGAAAAGCACATCTTGCCTACATATTCTGTTCACTCTCCGCTTCTGACGACCTATGGGTCTGATGGTCATGAACTCACCTGAGGAGGGGAAGAGGCTGTTCTTGTCTTTACTTCTCCTCCCTCTACTCTCCCCTGCCCTGACTTTGCTCTAAGGAAGATATTTATGCAATTTCAGGAAACTCCCTTCATCACTACCGCCATTGGCATTTGGTGTCATGGTGTTGGTTGCAGCTCATGGTGACTCCATGTCCAACAGAATGACAATGGGGTCCTGGTTCTGCCCGAACCTCACACCATGGCTATGTTGGCGTCCATTAGTGTGGCCACTCTGTCAATCCACTTTGTTGAGGCAGTTCTTCTTTTTTACTGCCCTTCTGCATCACAAAGGATGATGTCCTTTTCTAGGGACTAGTCTCTCATGATGACATGTCCAAGGCACAGCAGATTATAAAGTCCCAATATCTGTGCTTTGAAGGAGCATTTTGGTTGTACTTTCTCCAAAACAAATTTGTTTGTTTTTCATGTGATCTATTAGTCCGGGTTGACTAGAGAAACAAATTCATAAATACTCATATGTGAATAAGAAAGAGTTTAAATACAAGAGTAATTGAATATTGAGAAAACATCCCAGCCCAGTCCAGATCATGTCCATAAGTCCTATATGAACCCACATGTCCAATACCAATCTATAAAACCCTCTTCAGACTCACAAAATACATGCGATGATGCCGAATGCAGGAAGATCACAGGCCAGTGGGTGGGAAGTCTTGTGGATCCAGTGGTGCTGCAAGCAACTCTGCTGGCAGGGGCCTCTATGTATTTCCTCCAGCGCAGGGCACTAGCATAGTTCCATATTCTTGTCAGCTGCAATGTCTCCCAGAGAGTGAGCAGAGAGAGTGTCTCCCACCTCCAAGGAGGAATATCAGAGTTCCCAGAATCCTCAGGAGAAGGTTATGCCCACACAGGGGCCTCGTTGGTTATGACCTGATTGACAGGCTAGACTCCACCCCTTCACTCTTAATCCTCTCAAAGTGACAAACAATTATGTAACTGCCACACGTACTTTCAGTATACTCTGCCCACACCATAATTTAAATGCCACACTTCTGCAATCTTCCTTATTCATTGTCTGTCTTTCACATGCATTTGAGACTGTTGAAAATACCATGGCTAGGGTCAGGTGCATCTTAGTCCTCAAAGTGATTTCCTC
>NW_022111379.1:28511633-28545652 GCF_000313985.2 Echinops telfairi
GCAGGAAGATCACAGGCCAGTGGGTGGGAAGTCTTGTGGATCCAGTGGTGCTGCAAGCAACTCTGCTGGCAGGGGCCTCTATGTATTTCCTCCAGCGCAGGGCACTAGCATAGTTCCATATTCTTGTCAGCTGCAATGTCTCCCAGAGAGTGAGCAGAGAGAGTGTCTCCCACCTCCAAGGAGGAATATCAGAGTTCCCAGAATCCTCAGGAGAAGGTTATGCCCACACAGGGGCCTCGTTGGTTATGACCTGATTGACAGGCTAGACTCCACCCCTTCACTCTTAATCCTCTCAAAGTGACAAACAATTATGTAACTGCCACACGTACTTTCAGTATACTCTGCCCACACCATAATTTAAATGCCACACTTCTGCAATCTTCCTTATTCATTGTCTGTCTTTCACATGCATTTGAGACTGTTGAAAATACCATGGCTAGGGTCAGGTGCATCTTAGTCCTCAAAGTGATTTCCTCGCTCTTCAACAGTTTAAGCAGCCTTGTGCAGCAGATTTGCTCAGTGTTATATGTCATTTGATTCTTGACCGCTGCTTCCAGAAGCATGATAGAGAAATTATCAGGAATTCATCAGTATTATATATGTATCTGTGACCCCTGAGGATATAGAAAATAGCACCATGATCTGTTTCTGTAGCGATGTGTCTCTGTGTGTAAACCTAAATCCAAGCTCACTGCCGTTAAGTCAATTCTGACCTGATGGGCGGGTAGAATGGCCCTGTGAGTTTCAGAGGCTGTATGTCTTTAGAGGAGCAAAAAACATCATCTTTCTCCCAGGGTGTGGCTAGTGGATTCAACCCAATGCATAATCCTTCCTTTGTGTGAATACAAGTGCTAAGTGATTGGGGGTGGAGGGAAAAGAGAAGTAGGAGAGGCCAAGGGAGAGCAGAAGGCACTGTGGCAGAGTGCGCGTGATATGTGTTATGAGAGTGTCAGGCATGGTTTTGCACAAGTAATGTCTCCTCTGTCCACAGTGCCCCAATTACCTTTGCTCTTTGCCCAGGAATGACTTGCTAGTTTCCATCGGCAGTGTTGACTCCTAGTTAAGTATGTTCCTACAGAACATGCCTCAGTGTACACCTTTGCTTTTTGTGAAATGATCAAAACCAAACTCATTGCTGTCAATTGCAACTAATAGTGACACCGTCAACTCAACAATTCAGTCATTGAGTCAATGCCAAGCCACATCACCTTTATCAACCCGCAGAACTGCCATGTGGGTATCCGACACCCTAACTGTTTATAGCAGTAGAAGGTCCCGTCTCTCTCAAGGAGCAGCTGGTGGTTTTGAACTGCTCACTGAGAGGAATGCAGCCCAATGCGTAACCACTGTGCCACCAGGGTACCATAGAATATTGTAAAATTGTCCCGTAAGATTTCTGATAGGCAGCCTTATCTTTCTTCCTTAGAGAGGCTGGTGGGTTTGAACTGTTGACCTTACACAGTTGACAGAACACTCCTGGATTAAACCGATATTCACAAGATCACTCCTGGATTAAACTAATATTCCTGATAGTCAAGAAAATATGAGGGCACTTTTAAAAGTTCATGAAAAATGGAATAAAGATGACAAATAGAAATATTCCTTTTTTAAACTACTAGGAGGAAGCTAGCAAGCAAGAAAATAAAACAAAAACAGTAGTCAGAAAACAAGGTCAGTCATAAATGGACAAATAGTGTATTGTCTACTTGTATAAAATACCAACACTAAACAAATGTACAGAGACCAACATTTATTAGTTGTTACCAAGGGAGGGAAAAAAAAGAAGTTTTTGTTTAGTGTTTGTGTACAGTGGTGGAAAATTTGACAACAATTGGTTGCAACACCATGATTTATGGAATTCATATCACTAAATTATACCTGAGAGATGTTAAATAGGAAAATTTTATTTATGTTTATTTTTACAATTAAAAAAAGTAACAAAAAGTGAAAAAATAAGTAACTGTTTTTGCATTACTTCTTCATTCAGCTTAGTTATTTTGAGGTTAACCCATGTTGTTGTATTAATAGGTTATTCTTTTTAATTGTTAAGACTCCATTTTATGTGTATACTATAATTTGTTTATCCATTTAGCTGTTTATGAAGTAGGTTGTTTCTAGATTATAGCTAATTTAGAGCAATCTGATATGAGTACATAGAAGTCTTTATATGGACATATGGACGTATATTTTCTTTTCTCTATTTCTACCTAAGAATGAAATGACTGCATCATGTGGTAGATAGATGCTTAACTTTTATCGAAACTGCTAGATTGATCTCCAATGTAGTGAATAATAAGTAGATAAATAACCAAATTGTGGGATACCTGCAATAAAATATTGATGAACTTTTATACAGGAAAATAGCAGAAAGTAGATAAAACTCAGAATAATTATACTGTGAAAAATAAGCCAGACACAAAAAATTAATATACTATCTGATTCCACTTATAAAAAATTCTCGGGAATGCACATTCATATCAAATGGAAGGACACAGTGAGGTGCAGAATTAAGTGATTAAAATGGGGTAGGAGTTGGGGATGATTATTATGTGTCCTATATTATGTTTCCTATCTTGATTATAATAATGGCTGCCTGAACATGCCTATGTAAAAACTTACCAGGTTGTACACTCTTAATATATACAAGTTGTTTAGGCAAGAATGTAGAAGTAGAATCAAGAGAGATGTCTCAATGTATATATAAATCGTGTGTGTGTGTGTGTGTATATATATACATACATACATACATATATGTATATATAAAATCTCCATTAATTAATTAAAAAAGAATGACTCACCCACTTCTTGAGGCTGGCAGGCTAGTCCCCAGTCCATAGCTCAGTTGTCAGACTAGAGGCTTCTACTGACTCATGTTGCTGTAATTCAAAATCGAGCCATCCTTACTGCCATAGAGTCGATGCTGACTCATAGCGCCCCCCCCCCAATGTGGGTTTCTGACACTATGACTGTTTATGAAAGTGGAAGGTCCAGTCTTTACAGTGGCTGATGGTTTGGGACTGCTGACCACGCGAATCGCAGCCCAATGCGTAACCAAAAATGGCAGGCCCAGCAGAATTCTGGTGACTAATGGGGCCAGAGGTTCTGTGTAGTCTCACCTTCCCCTTGGCACTTGGCTGGCTCTGCAGCATTGCCTTTGATACTCAGGGTTCCAAAGTGATCATCTAGAGCCCATTCACTAATTCTCTCAGGTGTTTGTTGTAAGAGGGATATTATGAGGCATCTGACTGCACTATCTGTACTAAAATAAGGTATTATTTTTTATCTCTATAGTTCTCAAAAAAAACCCAGGAAAACTTGGAGAAGAAGAATTTGTAAAAAGTTATTCTTTTCCAATGAGATATTCCAGGTTCTTTTTCTTTCTTAAAGATTTTGTTGTCTTATGTAAATATCATCTGTATCTAGCTTATTAATAAGTAAAGTAGAAGAGAAATTTTAGGACATAATAGAAAATATGAAGAATTAGAATAACATTACTTTGTAACCGTACATCATTAGCAATTCACCGAATCAAATATGAACATCGAATTAATTGAATAATAAACTACTGTAGAGTCTCATTCAAGGTCTGGGTAGTGCAAGGGCAGGCAGTGTTTCGCTGTGTTACACAGAGGGTCATTGTGAGTCAGACTGATTAGATGGCACCTAACAACAGCAACAATCATTAAAGGACTAATTTTGACTTGTGGGAGGCAAGGAATTCCCCTGGTAGTCAAAGAAACAGTTAGACAAATATCTTTTAAACATTTCTGCCAGAATTCTTTTTTTTTTTTTTAAGCGTGAGAGTTAAACAAAAATGAGTTAAGACTTCTCCTAGATGCTTCTATTTGGAAAATATCTTTTGTAGCACACAGCTCTTCAAAATAATTTCATTTGATAGAGAGTTTTAAATATCAAAGAGCAAAATTACAGTTATTTTGAAATTATAAAGAGCCAAATATGATTTCACATATAATGCTGTGTAAAACTAGATAGCTGATGTTTGTTGGAATGCTGTTAGATTTGAATCGTGGTGATACTACTTACAAGTGTGTCATCTAAATATAACCATTTAGCTTCTCGGAGTTTTCATTTCCTTATCTGAGTTTGTAATAATAATAATTCTTTTCTATTCCTTATCTGAAAAACGTTTAAGAAAAGTGGAATTACTCTTATTATATGTAATTCTTTATGTTCTTTTCATTACCTATTATAAAAAATAAATGAAGATGCTTTGATATAAAAAACACAAAATAGATAACAGTGAATGTTCATTTAGTATTTTTCTTGATTACATTTTTATTAGTATAAAAACAATTTTTTAAGCAGGTTGAGGTAAATAGTTTAATTTCTGGAATTTAGGAATGTACACGGGGACTTCAAAAAGTTGTGGAAATGGAATAAAAAGATAATGGAATTTGCCCACAACTTTTTAAGCCCCTCACATATTAAAACATTGTGTTGTAATCACTGACTTGTTTTTGCTTTTGAAACCTTTTTATTGTGAATTGGGTGAAGATTTCCAGGGTAAATAAAATTCCCATTCAGCCATGCATAAAAAAATATTTTAAGAAAAGAAAAATGGAATTAAGAGATAAAAATCGAAGATACAAATTTTATTTCTCAACATAAGTTCTATCAAATCATAGCTTTTTAAAGTGCCACTCACTGTTTAGTGCATTCATTTTTTTTTTTTTAGTCCATTCTTAACTAATGGAGAAACCTCGCAATTTAACCCTATCAATGTAGTCTTTTTGCTTGTTTGTTTGTTTTTTACATTATTAACTGGAGAAAACATCGTTGCCCTTTAAAGAATGTTTAAGATTAGGAAAGTGACAAATCAGAAGGTGCCGAATCATGTTTAATGGTTTCCCATGGAAACGCTCACAAAATTGCCCTTGCTTAATGAGAGGAAGGGAAAGACAGGGACCTTGTCATGGTGGGAAAGGACTGATGAAACCTTTATGAACATTTTTTTCTGCTAAAGTGTTAACTACTTTTCTCAAAACATAGAAAACAGGTATTATCTATGGTTCTTTGGCCCCCCAGAAACTCAACAAGCAAAATGCCTTGAATACCCCCCCCCCAAAAAAAACACAGTTGCTGTGATCTTTGCTCTTGACCACGTTGACTGGACCACTTCCACATCCTCGCAGCCATTGTTTGGTGTGTTTTGTATCCAGTATCATCGTGGTAAAATGATGTCTCATCTCCGTGACAGTTCTTCAAAGAAGTGCTTCAGTAGCTGGATCCCACTTTTAAAAAATTTCCATAGAAATCCATGCTATTGCCTGTAGCTGATCTGTCACTCATTGACCCGAAAAATCCTCGACTTAGATTTTCAATTGAGATGTCTATGGTGTCGGCCATTCAATTGCACAGGATCTGAACAAGGTTCATGTTTTTCATTGAAAATTGATGTGGATGATCTACCTCTGTGAGCTTCATAGATAAACAGCATCCTATCTCTTCTTAAAAGGACATATCCACTTGTGAACTGCTTTATGGCATTAGTTCCACAGTCTTTTCATAAAGCATCAGTGATTTCACCATTTTCCTACCAAAGTTCACCATACATTTGATGGTTCTCTGACTTCAATTTTAGCAATTTTGTTCTTTCATTTTGTTCGGATAGGAGCTTTTTTCAAACTGATGTCGTATCCTTCTTAGTGCCTCAAACTAGATCTTGTTCAAATATGTTTTCAAAAGAAAGCACAAGTTTATTGTGGTGCAAAAAAAAATCTGTTTGAAATCCATGGATATATTTTTCATAATGTTCATTTTCCATGAACTTTTTGAAGTCTTATATTTTTAGTGTAGCCTTTTAAACCCTACAGTATGTATTACCTGTAAGTGTTAAGCCTTGAAAATAATTAAATGAAAGCATATCTCTTCACCAAACTTACTCACCACCATTGAGTTGATTCTGCCTCATGTTTAGTAAATACGCAATTCAAAGATTTTAAAATTCTAATTGATGGTGGAACCTTAGTCGTATAGTGGTTTATACATTGGGCTGCTACGTGCAAGGTCAGCAGTTTTAACTCATCAGCTGTGGGAGTTAAAGGTGAGACTTTCTGGCTCCAATAGAGATGTATATCCTTGAAAACTCACAGGGCAGTTCTAGTCTGTCCTATAGGGTCCTTATAAACCAGAATGGACTCGATGGCGGTGACTTTGGTTCTTATTGATAATGAATATTCAATGTGAACAAATGTCCCCATAGCAATTGATAGTTTCTGTGCCTGAAATTTTTAATCTTCTAGCCAACAGGTATTCAAGAAATATACTTCCTGTTAAATATCAGCCTAGTAGGGGAGTCATTGCTAGACATTTGTATATACTCATTAAAATCACATATCCATGTGCATATTCTGCCAGATTTACATTGTTTGGTCACTGCTTTAGTCTATCATATGAATAATTAACCCAATAAAAAAATTAGTGTATAGAGTTGTGAGTCTGAATGACACCTGCTCGAGATGACGGCAGCTCTGGGTGTCAGTTATTGGTCTTGCCTTGTACGTGTCAGTTCTGCTCTGGAAAGATACATGATAATTGATTACGATGTCCATTTAATACCATAAAATGGAAACTGAACATCCAGAAGGATGTTCCCCAATACTTCCCCCAACACTGAAACCAATGGTGAATTTGGTAAGTGCCCAGCAGAAGATATGGAAGAGGAAGAAGCATTTACAAGATCTAGGAACACTGATGAGATGGTTGAACTGCACATTCTGTTTCCGAGTAGGAATGCTGGGGCAGTGATTGGAAGAGAAGGTGAGAATATTAAGAATCTTCATACAGACTACAAGGCCAGGGGTTTGATCCCAGACAACAGTGCCAGAGTGCATATTGAAACAATTGGAGAAATTACAAAGAATATCCTCTCTGCGTGAGAAGAGGGCCTGTAGTTGCCATCATCCACTGTAACCAATCAGTTCCTGCTGGCATCTGATGGTGTAAAATGATTAAATTACCAATATTATAAAGAAAACAACTTTTCAAATTGAGACTCTTGATTCATCAGTTAGGCAGGAGGAATCTTTAGTGTCAACGGTGCTAAAAACAACATCAGCAACAAAAAACTTCATAAGAACTCTTCCACAATAATCAAGCTTTTCAGTAATACTATCTTCATTATACTGACAAGAGCTATTTTTATTGGAAGAAAACCTGATAGGGTTGCAGAATGCAAAAAGATCACCCTTGATCTATGTCTGAGTCACCCATCAAAGGACACGAACAGCCTTATGGTGCCAATTTTTACAGTGGAACCCATGGTGGTTTTACAGTGATGTTTGATGATCGCCTGTGGGGTTCCCCATGCAAGGAAGAGGTGCTTTTGACCGAAAGACCCCTGGTGAGGATGGATGTCCCATGCCTCCAGGGAGATGAGATTTTGCTGATATGAACCCTTACTGAGCACCTCCTCCTCCTAAACATGGTAGCCAGGGTGAAAGCCAAGCTCAATCTTCCTTTTCCTCCGCTGCCACCACATAGAGGCAAGGATCCAATGGCTTATGAGAGAAGAGGGAGACCTGGAAACCATTATGATGGTATGGTTGGTTCTAGTGCTGATGAAATTTGGGATTTTTCAATAGATGCAGGGAGCCTTTCAGAGTGGTGATGGCTAATGGATCATAGTGGCTCAGGATATGATTATACCTATGCAAGGGGTTGTGGGCCATATGGTGATCTTGCTGGGCCAATTATTACTACAAAAGTAACTATTCCTCCAGATTTGGCTGAACCTATTATTGGCAAAGGTGGATTATACAAAATTGTCATGAGTCAGGTGTCTCAATCAAAATTGATGAGCCTTTAGAAGAGTGTGAAGGTCCGATCATTACCATTACAGGAATCCAAGCTCAGATACAGAATGCACAGTATGTGCTACAGAACAGTATGAAACAGAATTCTGGAAAGTTTTTCTAAGACTAGAAAAAACTGGTCAGAAAAAAAAGAGAGTGCTGCACCTTTCAAATTAGTATCTGCTTCTGTTGAAAAAAATCAACATTCCTCTGCTTCATAGGTTTTCTGCATTTGAGGTTCAGGGAAATCTGACTGTTCACCAGATGTAATGTCATGGTTCCTTACAAACTGGGTGGGAAGGGAGGGTGTACAAACACTAATGTTGAAATTTTGAAAACAGCAGCAGAGTGAATGAATTTTATTTTTGGTTCATTGTTGGTGGTTTAAAACAAATACCCCCATGTAATGATTGTGAACAGCTTGCTTTTATGTTCATTTTAACCTTTTGGGGGTGAAATGAGGAGGAAATGTGAACAATAGTCCGCACGTCCTTGGCATTCAATTCAGAGCAGCCTTCCATAATGTAATGCTCTTTTGTAAGAAACTTACTCTAATTTAAAAAATAATTTAGTGAACCTAAAAAAAGACTCTATGTATAATATACAAGGGGGCTTCAAAAATTAGTTGAAAATATAATTAAAATATAATTGAATTTTTCCACAAAACTTTTTGAAGTCCTCTCATGTGTAGTTATTTGAAGCATAAACTTTATGTGAAGTATAGGTAATGAACTTAGCAAAGTTTACTCCATTCATATATTTAATGTTCGTAATAGATAATTTTGACAATACCCAAACTTAGCTGAAATGTGTGTTCCAGGACATGATCATCCTGAGATGGTGCTAACCATCCTGAAAGCTAAATAGAAATTAACTTATTCCCAATCAAGGCATATATACCTCTGTGCAATTTCTATTCCTTTTGTGTTTGAAGAAAAGTGTCTAAGTCATGCACATGAACAAAATATAAAGGTTTGTTTCTCTGCTAGTTTTCCTGTCGTGGTGAGTTGTTATACATCTGGGAAAAGCAACTTGAAAACAGAGGAAACCCTGAGCACAAGGCACTGTGTCACTGCGGTAGCCCAGTAAGCGTGTGAGGCTTGTTTTTAAGCTGAACTCAAGGCCTCCAGGCAGCAGAGGCAGCTGCGTGGTTATCCTGCATGAAGAAAACTCAGACATGCTCAAGCATTCATCTTGGCCCATTTATTACATTAGAGAGATTTTAAATTTTAATGTTTGTCTTAGCTCTGTCCAAGAGATGAATCTGTCTATACCGAAGAAGGTGTGTAAAACTGGCAGAGGCTATTCACCAACAAAAATCTCTGGGGCCTCCCCCCTCATATGGCTGCTAGCGAAGCGAATCATTTCATCATGTCTGCAGAGCCCCTGATTTCCGTCTTCGTGAGAAGCATAGCTGTCAGACTCAGCAATTCCCAGTAGTGTACTCTGCATCCAATTACAAATGTGTTCTTGGCAGTGAGGGATGGAAACTGCACAATAAGTCCCTTTTTGATAACCCCTGGAAAGTTTGCACCAGGAGTCCTTAAGGAAGATCCAAGGATGACTGGCTGGCTGCCTGTGAGCTGACCTTATGGTATTTTGTTTAACTTGGTCTTGAAATCTTGGTTTTTTGTTACATTGAAAGAAAAACAAAACCAGAGCATCATCATGCTGGGTGATTAGTACTACCACTCTTTCTATTGAATGTCCTTAGTTTTAGTGTTCATTTTAGAGGTAATGCATACAGTTGGGTTAAGGGTACTTGGCGATTTCTATCCAATATTGGCTTTTTTGCATGCATCAAAATGTAAAGAATGCTTGGGTGGTCAAGCTTAAAGTACTTCTGGAGCTGGGGTTCCAACTTTTAAGCTACATTTTTGTGTCATAATTACAGGTCCAGGAAGGTGGAAAAGGATGAATATGAAGATTTATCATCAAATAAGAAGTGGGTTTTGGCACCAAAATCCCAGGATTCAGATGTGACGCTTATTCTCAACAAGCTGCTAAGAGAATATGATAAAAAGTTGAGGCCAGATATTGGAAGTGAGTTCTTATGTATGTTATTCCAATTAAACATATGTCATGATTATAAATAATTTTAAGTTTTTATTTTGAAATGTAGATTCACAAGAATTTATATAGACATTACAGAGATGTCTTTGGTATTCTTTACCCTAATGGTTACATCATCTTTTGTCGTGGTTCAATGTGAAAACCATTGGTATATTGTATGTATACGTTCTACCCCATGTTGTTCCATATATAGATTCATGTCACACTACTTTAATCAAAACATGTAACTGTGACCTCCCCACAAAGATTTCCCATCGTCTATCCCCTCATAGTTATACTTACTACTTTCACCAAAGAAGCCTAATCCCTAATAAATCACTGATCTCTTCTCTACATCCATATTTTTGTCTTTTTGAGAATGTGATTCATGGAATCATTTAGTATATGACTTTTTGAGACAGGCTTTTATTCCCCTGTACTCAACAAATGATTCTGAGATCCAGTCAAGTTGTTACATGTATCAATAGTTATTTTTAATTGTGTTTTTATTATTTTATGGTATGAATGATCCACAGTGTGTTTAATTATTTTCTTGGTGAGGCGCCTTTAAGTTGTCTCTAGTATTGGGCAATTATAAAGAAAATTACCATTAATATATGTGTACAGCTTTTTATATGGATATAAAAATATTTAATTTCTTGGGCTGATGATAAATATTATTTCTGGAAACCGTCATACTCTTTTTTATAGGAGTTGTATCGTTGAATATTCCTGCCAATAATATGAATGAACCCGTTTCTTTGCAATTTTACCAGCAATTGGTTTTGTCACTGTTTTCAAAAAAATGTTTTTAACTTAAAAAGATTAATCGTGGTGAAATATATGTCATAAAACATTTCAACCATTTGTGTGTGTACAATTCAGTGATATTAGTTACAGTCACTACAATGTGCAAAAATTACCACTATCAATTTCCAAATTTTCTTTTACCTTTACTGTAAATTCTCTACTGTCATGCAATATATCCTTGTTCCCTTCTCACCTGCACACAGTAACCACTAGTGAACTTGCCAATCTGGATATTTAATATAAATGAGATCACACACTTGTCCTTTAGCATTTGGTATTTTCAAGATTTTACAAAATTTAAGCCGTTCTAGTATATTCACTGATATCTCACTAGGGTCTTTATGTATCAAGAATGTGAATGAAGGAGCCCTGGTAACACTAGTGGATAAGTATTGGGTAGCTAACCTCAGAATTGGTAGTTCAAACTCACCAACTGCTCCACAGGAAAGAAAATGAGGCTCTCTGTGCCAGAAAAAATTCACAGCCTCAGAAACCCTACAGGCTTAGACTCAGAGAATCATTTTGAGTCAGAATTTACTAATGGCATTGAGTTTGGTTTGGGAAGGTTAATGATATTGAGCTCTGTTTTCATAGATGTTATTTGACTTTTTTTGTTGTTTTTTCCTTTTGTGTATTTTGAATTATTTATGTATTTTAAGATATCATCCCTTGTCAGACATATGGTGTGATATATTTTATCTCAGTCTGAGGTTTATCTTTTAATCCTCTTAACTGTACTCTCACACAGCAAAACTTTTAATTTTGTTGACTTTTACTTTTATGGCTGAGTTTTTTGTAGTAAGTCATAGAGTGTTTTATTAATCACATTCTCCAAGTATTTCCTATTGTTTTTGCTTTTAAAACTCTTTAAATGTTATGTTTTACATTTTAACTAGTCATTCTTTGATGTAAATTTTATACAAAGTGTGAAGTTTAGATGAAGGGTTTTGTTTTGTTTTTCTCTAGATATTCAATGACAGCAGTACCATTCGTTAAAAATAAATACATAAAATCTAGTCTTACATTGAATTGCTTGACACATTGAAAAATAAGTACTTATGTGGGAATCCATGTAGCTTATATTCTGCCCCACGTACGTGTGTGTCTTTCAGCTCATCACTACCTCAGGATATTGATATCGATTCCTATCTACTAAGTGTACAGCTGGGTAGAGTGAATCAACTTCTTTATTTTTCAAAATGACCTCTTCTAATTCACCTGCCTTTTTAATAAATTTTTTAATGATCTTGTTTATATCTATAAAAACTTGCTTGGGTTTTGATGGGAGTTATGTTAAACCCATATACCAGTTTGGGGAAATTTTGCTATTCCAAACTCATAGCAAATATCTCTTTAAGGGAAATTTTAGATCTTTAATTTCTTTTATCAATTTCAAAAGAAATCTTACCATACACGTTCTGGGTATGTTTGTTAGATTTGTATCTAAATACTTTTTTTTGAATGACTGTAAATGGTACTGTGTTTTAAATTTGGTTTACTGCAATTTTATAAAAATGCAATTAACTCAGATAAGTGAACCCTCGTTTATCGCGGTTAATCGGTTCTAGACCCTACCGTGATAAATGAAATTCCGCGAAGTAGGATTCCTTATTTGTAAATCAAATATTTTCGTAGTTAGAGCATAGAGGACATGAAAAAACACCCTTTAGTCACCATTACACTCCTATTACCCAATTTATTAAACGAAAAAGGGAAAATACAGTAAAACATTTTGGACGTTACAATGATCATTTATTATTTATTGTATTATTTATGGCATCTAGTTTACAGTATTACATATTTCACATACAGTATTATTATACATAGTTCTTACAAATACTGTAATCAATAGCCTATGAAATGACTTAAGGGATGTACTCTACAGGTGGGTCGCCATCTTTTTCCTCTGAAGGAGCGGGTGTAGGCAGTGGGTGCTGTTACGCAAAAACCGCGATAGAGTGAAGCCGCGGAAGTCGAAGCGCGAAGTGGCGAGGGTTCACTGTACTCATATTATATCCTTCAACTAACAAACATCCTTCTTAGTTTTAGGATTTTAACTAGATTTCTTAAAATTGCCTATCCCATCATGTCATCTACAAGTAAGGACAGTTGTGTTTATTAGTTTTCAGTATGCATGTCTTTCATTTCTCTTTTCATGCTGGCCAGAACTTCGAGCTCGGTTTAAAAGAGTGATGAAAGCAAGTAGCCTTTCCACTTCTCAGAGCTGGTGGGAAACACTCAGCCTTTCACCAATAAGTGTGTAGTTAACATATATTTCTTCCGTTGAGAAAGTTCACCTAGTTCTAGTTTTCTGAAAAACCATTTGTTGTTTAATACTGACTGGATGTTGGGTTTTTCCAGATGCACTTTCTGTACTGCTCGATATGGTCATCCACCTTCCAAGTTGGCAGTTATCAGCTGCAGCTGAGTTGATTCCATCTCCTGGCTACCACCTGTGTTTCAGTGTCACTATGATAGCCCCAGGGGGTTTCCAGTAGCTGTGACCTTTACCCCCCCCCCCCCCGCATTTTTTCCAAAGTATCTGTAGGTGCATTCAATCATAAACTTTTTGAATAGTACCCTAGTGCATAACTGTTTACAATACCCAGGGAATACTTATGTGGTGCATGACAATGATTTATTTTCAAATATTGAAGCAGCCTTTCATATACCCCACTTGATTATAGTGTGGAGGCAGAGATGGTTCAATGATAGAATATTGATCTTCTATACAGAGTTGGATGCTGGCCAAGTTCCTTAAGCATAGCCATAATCCATCCATGGGGCTTACATGTGAGTATGATGTTGAACAGATTTCACTAGAGAGTGTAAGTTAGATGGAATTTGAAAAACTACCTGGAAGTCTACTTTCTCACAGTCAATTTCCATCACCTGCCAATCACAACTGATCTTGAGGATGGCAATAGGACTGTGCAGTTTTTCATTCTGTTGTGCATGACATCACTATGAGTAGAGGACCAATTCCACGAGAGCTAACATTAATGACTGTAGCTTTAAGTTTTTTCTATCATTGTTTTAAAAAATGTATCTAGGTTGAGTAGCAGCGTAAAGTAACTTCATAACATGAGTTGTGAAATATTCTCTCTTTTGTTTTCTAGAGTACATGGTGTAGAGTTTCATAGTAATTCTTCATTTAAGTGTCTCATAGAATTCTCCACTGATACATTCAGGACCTGTATATATTTTTTTTTGGCGGAACATTGTTGTTGTTTATTTCAAACAAATTTCTTTATTTTAAAAATCTACTTTATATGGGGTGAATGGTGGTCATTTGTGCCTTTTATGTAATTGCATATTTTATAAATTGTTAAATGTTTATGTATAGACTTGTTCTTAATATTCCCTAATACAATTCTGATGTACTTTCTATTTTCATTTTTCTACTTGGTCAGTGTTTGCTCATCTTTTTTTTATTTCATTGATGTTGTCAAAGAATTAGTTATCTGTTTTATTGTTTTTTCCTATTATTTTTTCATTTTCAATGACTTCTGCTTTTTTCTTTATTGTTTTCTTTTTTAATTGCTTTGCATTTGTTATTCTTCTTGAAGTAGAATGTAGATCTTTGATTACAGTACACATCTAGTACTTAAATTTCACTCTCAATACTGCTTTAGCTATGTTCCACACATTTTGATGTACCTTATGGTGGCATAATGATTACACATTGGGATACTAACCACAGAGTCAGTGGTTTGAAACAACCAGCTACTCTGCAGGAGAGAGAAGAGGCTTTCTACTTTTGTAAAGAGTTACCATCTCAGAAGCCCACGGGGGCAGAACTACCCCTGTCCTATATGAGTTGGAATTGATTTCATGGAGTGAGTTTAGTCTTTTCTCATTCATTTTCATTCTATTGGATCTATCTTTGTATTTACTTTAAGACTTTCTTTTGATCCATGGACTATTTAGAAATGTGTTTCTTAGTTTCCAAATATTTTGGACTTTTCTTTTATCTTTCTGTTGTTGATTTTTAGTGTGATTTCATTTTGGTAATTACTCTGTAATGAGTTTTAATTTTTAAAATTTGTTAAGGGTTTTTTCATGGCCCAAGATATGTTTTGTTTTAGGATATGTTCTGTGGGCAATTAAAGTAATGTGTACTCTAGTTTTTTGAATTTATTAGATCTTTAGGGTTGATGATCTTTTTGGGTTCTTCTACAGTCTTGTTAACTTTCTATCAAGTTATTCTGTTAGTTGTTATGATGGGTTAACAATTAACCCATTAAAAAGAGATTCATTTTTTTCTCTAAGACAAACATGATGCATTTGGCCAGGACAATCGCACTATTAGAGAATATAAGGATTGTAGGAGGCACATTTTTGTAGGCTATACCTGTGACCTCTTTCCTCTTCTGCATAGGTTCAGTTTCATTTAGAGAACAGTAGCCCTCCAAATCCCATACCATCCAAGGCCATACTTCCTGAAGCCCCTCCTCCAGCCTGAAACAAGCACTCCAGTTTATCTGCAGCAGAGAATGTGCATATACGTGTCCAGAATGATGCAGCATATATCACATAGGTCCATTAGTTACTACCCCTTCTATAAAATGAGGCACAGTGACCAAAGCACTACTATGCTTCTTTCTAGCTTTAAAATCTTATTCATTAAGAGATATATCAATATTATTATTACACAAGGTGAATTAAGTCCATTAATACCATATATTTCATCATAATTATATAAAAGCAGTATCCAGTGTGAAGAGTGCATAGTCATTCTACATTTGCACTGAACAGGAAGATTTTTTTAAATGTTACTGATTTCCTCATTAAGTATCAATCACTGAACAACTCTTTTAACAAAGAAGAAAAAGCTCCTTTGCATCTGAACACTCATAGCCCAGTTGGTATTTTGCTTACCCTGTGCAAACCCCCAACAAATCACTTCCTTCCTGCTCCCATTCACTTGTCCACTTGTTCTCAGAAGTGGAAAACAGCACCTAGGTTAAAATTGAGTGAGCATGGCTTTCAACTTGAATGTATCTGACTCTATTGCTATATCTTTTAGTCACTGTCTATTTATAGAAAGTGTAAGCAAAGACGAGTGAAAAAGAGGGCACCTGCCCATGCACTGACATGCAACACAACAGTTGGCAGGAGTTATGCAAGTGATTTTGATTTATCACATGCAATAAAAGCAGGAATTTATTGATTCCAAAGATTTTGTTTTTTAGGATCTACACATAATTGGGAATTTCTCAAAGTGGCATACATACAATCTATGAATGAATGTTTCTTTAAAAGAAGACAACTCTTTGCAGGCCTCATGTCATTTGGGCCTGAGAAGTCTACCACATGTAAGAAGAGCTCTGTGGATTCTGCATTAGAGATTTAAAAAAAAATCACTAAATAAAAAGTCATAGAATAATAGGTTTCTCTTTTGTTTCATGACTTTAGAGTTCCAACATAAGCATTGTCATTTCACTGGTTAACTGATAAAAGTCCTTGTGGCTACTGGGATATGTGAAGATTATTTAACATTGGGAAATACTGTTCAATGATGGAATCGAACAACTTGATGATGTTCAGAGTAATTGATCCAAGAATTATGCTGCCAAATTATGCATGATTTAATTTCCTATGTTAGAAGGACTGTACTTACAAGAATTTCCTATAAAAATCTGATATCCTCTTCCTTTCTTCACTACTGTAAAAAATATGAAACTATCATCCATTCAGGATATTTTGCTGTGTTATTTTATCATTAGTTCACTTTACTTGCTACACACCATTCTGTCTCTTCCTCGGTCAATACTCTCTTCCTACTGAGCACTTACCTTGCAACAAGCTTTGCTTTAAGTCACAGGACAGTGAGGATACTGTTCATTAGGTTCTTATGATTGTGAGAAAACAGCACTTTCAAGTAGATATTGGTGTTCCCACTTTGGAATAAACTGAGATGAAGTCACCCTTGAAATCTCCACTTTGCTTCTGGAATACATTCAGAGCTCCTCAAATCGACATAAATAAGTAATCCTTTACCTGGTGCTTTTTTACCTCTTCACTGTCATTTCCTGCTTTTTGTGCCTCAGCCATTGAGCTCACTTGTCATACTTCAGGGACATGTGGTCATCAAGTTTCACGTTTTCTTCATCTAGACTCTTATTAAGCTGTCTTTTTGACTTAAAGGTTCTCATTTCTCCCACTTAAAACAACTAACTCATTCTTTTCTTGAGACTGCATTCTTATATCCCACTAGAAACTTCTTTCATGGCCTTTCTCACCTAACCTTCCCTATTAGGATGTATTAAAACTACCCTGGATTCTTGGAGCATCAGTGAATTTTTTCACTCTTCAGGGTTTTATGAAATTCAAACTACTTTAATGAAAATAAATATGGCTTCCCTCCTCAATATCTAAGCCATGTATACTAAATAAGAAAAGTGATAGGAAAAATAGGAGATTTCTTACTCATTTTTAAACATGAGTGGGTACAATGCAGATGTGTATAACACATTAAAATGGCCATATGATTCATTTACCATAAGCAGAATATCTGAATAATTGTCTCTTGGCTATCTCCATGGATAGAGAGCCTTTTCTATTGCTCTTCCTTAGATGTTTACCTATATGGGCTTATTTTCTGGGCTTACCCATATGGGCTTATTTTCCATGCTTTCCTAAAGCTTATATTCCCAGTTTAGTCACCTAAATGTGGAATGAAGAATACTCAGTCTTTAGGAACTTCCGCAAGAGGAGATTGATTGCATGGATGAGGAAGTGGAGCATGCTTATTGCAGAAGACACAAAACTCAGCTTCCTTCTCAGTTGCATTTGCTCACATAACCAAAAGAAAAGAAAAAACCAAACTATCTGTCATTGAACTGATTCTGACATATAGTGACCCTATATCACAGGGTAGAACTGCCCCTGTGGATTTCACATACCCCTCCCAAATGGGAGCGTGAAGGAAAATGATAGAGCCGATCATGGTACTGTGGTGATCCAGGCAGGCCCAACTAAGTGGCAGGGAGGGAGTGTGTTAATGCCAGTAAGTATATAGGTTACCATCATCATTTTCTAAACATCTACTTTCTATTTGCATCCTTGGTATCAGCTCCTCATTGTTCCCTCCCTCACCCCCTCTAACCCCCATGACCCCTTGATACATTATAAATGATTATTTTCATGTCTTACATCTACCGCTGTCTTCCTTCACCCCGTTTCTGTTGTTTTCCCCCCTCATGGAGGAGGGGGCGTGTTATGTGTCCATCATTGTGATCAGTTCTCCCTTTCTCCTCTCCTCCCCACACCTTTCCCCTGCCCTACTGGTATCGCTACTCCCATTTCTGTTCCTGAGGGGTTTATCTGACCTGGTTTCTGTGTGTCATGACTTCTTCTGTGTACCAGTTCTCACCTTTTCTTTAGAGAATATTTTTTAATGCTGATAATGATTTTCCTCTCCCCTTGTGATTTAGAAAAGGTCAGATAATGCTAGCATCATGCCAGTTTTGCATCTATGTGTGATCCTTGTTGGGTTAAAAATTTGGCTACTAATTGAGAGTTCATACCCATCAGCTGCTCTGCAGAGGAAAGATGCAACCGAAACTGTTCTACTGTGTCCTATATGGTCACTCAGCAGTGAGTTTTTCATAAGGATGCACACATGTACGGAGGCTTCATGGCATAGTGAGTTATGTGGTAAGCTGCTAACTGAAAAGTTGGTGGGCTTTCTGCTACATAAAATAGTTCTATTTCTGGGTATTTGAGGACATGCCATCCTGTTTTCTGTAGTGGTTGTACCATTTTCATGGCTGTTGATTCTCTGTACAAAGTGTTCCTGTTAGTATTCTTTGTGATGATGGTCATGTTTTTAAAAATTCATTGACTTTATCCTCGTCTGGACATTCCCTTATATTTCTCTCATATTTGAGGGATAGTTTTGCTAGGTATAAGAATCTTGCTTGGCAGGTTCCCCCCACCTTTTTACTTCATTGTTGTGTATGTTACTCTATTGTTTTCTTGCCTGACTAGCTGCTGCTGAGAAATAGGAGCTTATTCTTATTGTTTTTCTCTATGAGGTGACTATTGACGGTGTTTTACTTTTGCTGCTCTCTTTTCCTTGATATGTAAGAATTTGACTATAGTTTGCAGTGTTTTTATTCTGGATTCTGTCATGTTTGGGGTTCTCTCATATAGTTTTATCTTGAATAGTTATTTTTTCATCTTTTATGGTACTACAGAAGTTTTTCCTCCCATAATTTCTTGTATTATTTTCTCTGTAGATTTTTCCTTTTTGTTCACAAATCCCAATTATAGATTATCCCTCTTGATTGTGTCCCACATAATTCTTAGAAATTCATAATTTCTTTTTTTTATTCTTTTGCTATTTTTGTTCATTGTTTCTTTCATGGTTTTGTTGAGGGAATTGCCATTAAGCTCATTGATTTGGCTTTCAATTTCTTCTATTACTCTACTCTGTTACCATGCTGATTCTGTCATTTATCGTTTTTGGAATTCTATTTGTTGACTGGTTTCTGGTTTTTCTATTCTTTCTGTTAAGCATATTCTCTTAAGCATTTTCTCCATCTGATGAAGGTATCTAAACATCATTCTCCTGAATTTCAATTCTGGTAATTCCAGGGCCTTTCCTTCAGACTAAACCTTTTGGTATGTGTGTTGTTCCATTATCTGTGCCTATTTTTATTGTGTTTTCTTTCTCCCCCTGTGGGGTCTGTGTGTGTGTGTGTGTGTGTGTGTGTGTGTGTGTTGTGTACCAGGAATGGCTGCTGTTTCTGTGACATTATACTGTAAATTTTAGTGTTGAGTTGCTGCTGGGTTATTTTGGAGTAGTTCACATTATCTAGTGATACAGGAAAGGAGGACGAAGGGCAAAAAAAGGGAAAAGGTTTAGCGAAATGGAAGAAGGAAAGAAGAATAAGAAAAGAAAGAGGAAGAATAAACAGAAATAAAGAGGAAAGAGGCTGCTTAGCAAAAAGAGAAGGAGAAAGAGAGAGAAAAGGCTTTGTTTGGGTTGGCTATAACCTCGGACCAGGAGATTTGTCCCTGTAGTTAGTAGGCGTATGGATGAGCCACAGAAATAAGATTGGAACATCAGGTGTTCATGTGGAGTGGTTGTTGGGTGGTCTGGTGGAGAAAGTACTGTGTTGACCTGAGGCCTGCCTGTCAGAATATTGTAAGGAGAGTGCTGTCTTGTGCCAAGCTTGCCACTGCTTGCTGGTGGGGTTTAGGGAGGGCACTAGGCTCGATTGAGCCCTGGTTTCTCATGGATCATGGGGGGAAAGCACCTAGCTGGGTCAGGCCTTATTTGCTGGCAGGGTATAAAGAGATCACTGGGCCAGGGCCAGGCCCTGCTTTTGGCTGAGGTGCAGAAAGAGTAACAGGCTGAGGCTGGGCCTGCTGGGTGATTGGGCAGGGAAAGAGCGTTAAACCAGGACGCGTCTGCTTTCTGGTAGAATATAGAAAGCTAAGACCTGGTTGCTGGTGGAGTATGGAGAAATTGCTTGGCTGAGGCCAGGCCCTCCTTGCTGATGTGTCCAAAAAGTGTGCTGGGTAGAGGTTCGGACTGTTCGTTGGTCAGACAGGGAAAGAACGCAGATCCAAGTCAGGCTATCCCTGCTGGAACAGCATAACCATCAAGCTGGTGCTGGGTCCTGTTTGCTTCCAGGGCACAGAGAGATTGCTGTGCTGGAGGCTATGCCTACTGGCTGTTGGAAGGTGGAAAGAGTGCTTAACTGGACTGGCCCTTGCTTGCTGGCATGGTGAGAAGGTATCACCAGGGCAGGCACTTAATCTGCTTGCTGGTGGGATGTGGAGTGAGTGCTTGGCCAGGTTTTGTCCACTTTTCTGGCAGGGCAAAGAGAGATCATATGGCTAGTTCTGGGCCCTGCATGCTGGTGTGGTACAGAGAGAATGCTTGGGGATGGGCCTGTTCACCTGTGGGATGTGAAAGAGTGCCTACCCAGGCTGGACCTGCTTGGTGGTACAGTACACAGAGGGGTCCAGTTGTGTGCGTGTTTAGTCAATCATCGTGCCCCAGAATGATGCAGTTTTATTTTTAATAAAAGGTTTTATTAAATTTCCATGCATTTATTTTTTTCTTGATATTATTGTTGTTTGCTTCTAATTCTATGGTATTGTGATCTGAGAAGATACTTTGTAATATCTAAGTGTATTTAAATTTATTAAGCTTTGTTTTTTAAAATATCGTTTTATTGGCATATGTTTCACATTTCATACAATTTAATCATTCAGTCATATTAAGAGGAGTTGTGCAATCATTACTACAATCAGTTTCAGAACATTTTCTTCTCACACACATTGTTGTTAGCCCTGCCATGCACATAGGCAGTTAGTAATCTGTCTCTATAGATCTGTCTATCCTGGATTTCATATACAGAAAATCATACAAGACATAAACAAGAAGCAATCAAACAAACAAACAATGATTAGACAAAACTTCAAAAACTCTCGATAAAAAAGAAAGCAGAAAATATTAAAAACTGAAACAACTTTAAAAATGGGTCAAATTTCAAATTGGGGGATCAAATGATGTAGTATGACATTTAAACCTAACTACATATGCCATAATCGACTTTAAAATGCTGTCTGTCTGATACCAAGGTTATCCCAGGACTATGTTCAGAGGGGATTCACCAGAGAATCCCCTACAAATGTGGAGACCCTATAAATGGATTTTGGGCTTCTGCTCCTATCCACAGCCTTATGCAAACCTGGGGTTCACAATTTAAGCCCTGATACGATTCCTTTCTTAGGTTTGGATTTTATTATTTACAATCCCTGGGCTTGAGTGCTTATTGTTCGTGTGAGCTGGTAAAGAATATCTATTTTGGGGGTGGGGTGTTGTATATATGTTTATGAGGTCAAGTTGATTGTGTTGTAATATGTGTTAGGCCGGGTTGACTAGAGAAACAAATTCAGTGATACTCATATATATGTAATAATACATCAATAAGACATCCCAACTCAAGTCCATAAGTCAGATACTAGTCCATAAATCCCTCTTTAGACTCTTGCAGTCACAGGCAATGATGCAGAATGCAGGAAGACCACAGGCTGGTGGGTGCAGAATCTTGTGGATCCAATGGTGGTGGACACATCTCCCGGGCTATGCCAGATCTCAGAGTGACTCTCCAGCAGGAAGGTGAAGACAGAGGGAGAGAGGGAGGTTCCCAGGCCCCTCCTTAGAGGAAGGCCATGTTCCCACGGAGGTACTATCAAGCTGTGACCTGATTAACTGACTAGACTTCACCCCTACACTTTTATATCTTCAAGTTGACATGCAGTTATCTAACTACCACATAATAACTCTTTCTTTCTGCCTGTTTTAATGAAATATTAAAAGTTTCATATCTTGTTTTGTGACTTTCCAGTAACTCTTAAACACATTAGCAAATACAAAAAGATCAATATGTCTACAGGTGAATTCCTCTCTCTAGTTATCACTTCCTTTACTTCCCTGTCTGTGTAACTATGTTTTTGATTAGAAAGCTCCAGCCCAGTGAGCCCTTTGCATGGCTAGATGTTGCCCTCAAGTTTTGAGTGAGGCTTCTTTTCTTATCTGTGGGGAGCACTTGTCTGTGCACTGGCATCCAGTGGAATCATAGGCAGGCTTCTCTTCCTGTCAAGAGGAGGAGTGGTTGCTATTCCCCAGACCAATCTCTGAGAGATTGTTTATTTCAGAGTGCTGCTAGTCATGTGTTCCTTAGAGGGGTAGACCCCCCTAAAGTACCTGGGCCCAAACGCCACAGTAAAGGACTTTCTATAGCAGTTTGTATCAGCTCAGCAACCAACAGTTAACTAGGCAGGAACCCTCAGAAAGGCAGCAGATATCAGAGCCCCACTGACAGTATATTGGATGTGTATGCAGGCTTCATTCAAGTGACTGGCTACACTGCTCACAGCAGCCTCAGTTAGTAGGTCTCAGCTCCAATGGGGGAAGGGGAACCGGACAGACCTGAATTAACCCTATTGGGTCTAAACCAAACCAAACTCACTACCATCAAGTCAATACTGACTCATAGTACTCTACAGGACAGGATAGAACTGCCCCTTTTAAGTTTCCAAGGCTGTAACTCTTTACAGGTGTAGAAAGCCCCGTTTATCTCCTAAGGGCTTGGCTGGTGGGTGGAACTACAACCTTGAAGATCTCAGCCCAGTGGTAACCACTACCTTACCAGGGCTCTGTGCGGATTATATTCAAGGTGATTTGTTGGCCAGGTTTCAGCAGCTTCAGTCAGCTGTTCGTAGTTCTGACCAGAAGGGGTGATTATGTGGGTCTAAACTGACCTCCAGGGAGATCTGATTTGGCAAGCCCGAGGTATGGGACACCTAGTGACATAGTGGTTACACCTTGAGTTTTTAACCATAAGGACAGCAGTGTGAAGCCTCCAGATGCTCTGTGGGTGGGAGAAAAGCAGGGCTTTCTAGAGTCTCACAAACTCAGCGGCAGTTCTACCCCATCCTCTATGCGTCAGAATCGACTCAGTGGCAATGGGTTTGGTTTTGATTTGGAGGTATAGGAAATTCACAGTGTGTAAATTGTGCGAATGCTGATGGTCTGTTGTAATTCAGTGTAATCTGCCAGCTGCCAGCTATGAAGTGGAATGGAACTGGCTCACTCAGAATTCACCCACAATGAAGTCTGCCTTGTTAATCTCTGCGCCTCCCGGGTAATTGTTGGGTATGGGTGCAGGCCTCATTCAAGTTGCTCAGTTTCTGGCTATCAAAAGCTTCACTTAGCAGTTCTCAGCATCTGTGGGGGCTAGAGGACAGACAGACCTGAATTGTCCCTTGAGGACATCTGTTCTGTTGGTTTCAAGGACCTGAGTTATGGAGTGCACATCCTAAGACTCTTTCTGTAGCAATTCAAATCAGCTTGGCAGCTCCCAGTTCCTGGGTGTGAGAATGGTTACCCTGCTCAAATGGGTCCCCAGAAAGGTCTATCTTATTTTCAGAGAAGTGTAGGGTCTTGTTTTTGCACAGGAGGAAATGTGGTCCTTAGAGAAGCAGACTTCTTTACTGGACTTGCTTCCTCCCTTTATAGCACCTGGTGAGCGGAAGGAGTCTTGGTGACATGGCAACTGGGAGGTGATGTCTTTATTCTTGCATTCCTGTAATTACCTGCTACTTATCCTCTGCTCTCCAGTTCAGAAAACCTGAAATCCAAACACTGTTCTTTTATTTCTTGAGATGTTTGTGGAGGAACGGTGGAACAATGGGAAGCCCCAGTGGCACATCGATTAAATGTTCAGGTGTTAACGGAAATTATGCCAGTTTGAACCCATCGGCTGCTGGGCGGAGAAAGACATGGACATTTGCTTCTGTAAAGATGACAGTCTTGGAAACCCTATAGAGCAGTTCTACCCTGTTTTATAGACACTCTGTCAAAACGGAATCAACAGCAATGAGGTTTCTGTTTATGTTGAAACTATTTAGTGTTTCCTAAAGTGGGTGATACCACCCTTGGGGAGTGCTGGAATGATCCAGGAGGGACTGCAAAAGCAGATACCTACACTTTACCCTGGATTCCCAAAGTTTTTAACTGCCAAGGGGTGCTGAGTCATTTTTTTCTGAAGAGGGTGTAGTAGGTCAAATACGTTGTTGTGGAACTTATGTTGTTACTTTTCCAGAATCTTGTGTTTGATCTCATAGAATTTGACTTATGGCTATATTATTTAGAACTTATTTATGTACTATCTTATCGTTTATTTTATAAATAGCCATATAGTCAGATGAATCTTTAAGGAAATTATGTAGTCAATTATTACTGGCATCTTGTGGAATCCCAATAGTTTGTGTTCCTAGAATTTATTATTAAATGTAAATAAGAATCCCTCCTTCCACTGAGAATTTTAAAAGATCAAGCATGCAGATTTTGAATTGTGACTCCTTAGACAAGTCCTAAAGAAAAAAACAACTGTTTTTCAAATGTAACCTGTGAAATAAATGCACAAAAAACTAGGAATTTCAATATTGCCCAACTGTCCTCTGGCACCAAGTAGTAACACATATGTGTTTTCTCCACAGTAAAGCCAACCATAATTGATGTTGACATCTATGTTAACAGCATTGGGCCTGTGTCATCCATAAACATGGTAAGAAGCTATTTTATTTTCTGATCTGATGACTCCGCGTCTTTCTTCCTTCCATGTTCACGGTAGATTTTTCTTCTGAGATTTACCACGCTGGTCTAGAATTCACAACTGATTTATTAAGAATGGACTATTTGTTCATAGTTTAAAGGCTGAAAGTAGTAAACACTAAAGCAGGACTTGTGACACTCAAAGTGAAATATTGATCTCATGATTTAGAAATAGTTCCCCCTCTTCTATAGATGTATTTGCACCTTATGGTTATCTTGATGGGATTGTTTGAAATTTTATAATCATTAGTTATATTTGACCTCATGACCTCATGAATATAAGAGATGAGTATATATGACAGGTTTTTAAACATAGTTCATTTTTACCAAAATCCAAGAGATCTACTTCGTAATGTTTCTCAGGAAATGATCATAGATTACCCCGATCTGCAGGTAAATCGATTGTTTGGGTTTTTTTTACGGGAATATGCATAGAATCATATGCATAATTTCTCTGAGTAGGGTATTTCTCCAGACATGCAAGTAAACGGAACTCAAAATGAGCTGTTTTCAATTTAAAAGACTTCTCTGGAAGACGGTACTCTGAGTGCTTCTGTTGTGCTGGAGTGCATGTGGGTAAGGCCTTGTGTGACTCCTCTTGTATGAAGTTGGAAAGGATTTCAGGAACACATCAGAGCACTGGGAAACTCAAGGCACAGGAGAATTCCTGTCCACTGAGTGTCTTCTCTGTTTTCATATGTGTGCATTTGTTCCAGGATTGTGGAATGTGTGATGCTGGGGGGGGGGGGCAATTGTCAAGATGCCATTCTATCTCTATAGTGCTCTGTGAGTTGGCCTGACTCCTCCAACATTAGTAGCAAAGTTATTTCTTTCATTGACAGGTTTTAAGAATATTCATTTTTACTCCAATGATATAAAGGTTACATGTGTATGTAAATATATGTGACTAAAATCCTCATGTAATTAATTTCCTGAAAAAAAATTGGCAAAATAGAAAAAGATTAAATAGATAAGAATACCCACTTTACACAATTTATAGGTGGTAGACTGTATCTTAAAAGCAATTTGTAAATATAATATTTGTTTTTCTTGATAAGCAAAAAGAGAATACACACTTATTAATTTTTTCTTTTCTTTTCTGGGGTTTTGTTTTGTTACATATCACTTTATTCATAACTTTCAGGTCTAATAATAATTTATTTTTAACATTTATCTTTGTAGAAATATTCATGTTCATATAAATATAATTATAGAAAGTAATTTCTACAAATGTCTTTGTAGAAATATAATCACAAAAGCTTTGGGAACTGGTTGTCATACTTACACAGGGGATTGATAAAGGTTTGTTAACTGTGAGATTACTTTGGCTTTACCATTTGGTTAGATAGAGCCAGTCCTTTTTGAAACTGTAGGTTGCAGAGTAAGGGGATAAGTCAAAGACAACCACTGCAGGTGCCAAGCATTCCCAACACAGGAATTCCTCTTGGAGAGTTGGGAATTCAAACAGATTTCTCTGATTAGGAAATTTCAGCCTGAATTTTGGGCAGTAGGCAGAAACTTGGATTAGAATTGTACTAGTCCTTGAACTTATTTGAGGTGAGGGGGCTTTTGTTGATGACAACAGGGTGCATGAACATGTTGGTTGATGAGACCTAAGCACCCTAATCCCTGTTCTACCCCCTTATTGGCTGACGTCTTCAGGTGTGATGTTAGGAAGCCATGTCTTGTGGAGTCTGAGACAATAGGAAAGGAGGGAAATTCTATTCCTAAATGTTGATTATTACTTATGAAAATCTTCTGAAGGCATCTAAGCTCTGGAATGCTCCTCTTTTGAAATGAAGGCAAGAGTGCAGCATCCCAGTGTGATGTTGCTTTGTTTTTCTCTGTATTTATTTATCTGTTTGGGATTCATAGTGGTTTTTAAAATGCACAGTTTAATACCTGTTTAACTTAGATGTACTACTACAACAGAAATACTAAGTTATGGTGGCTTTAACAAACAAACTTACTTTCTCTTAGTTTAGCAGCTTAGTGCACGAGGTTCAGTGGAAAGCATTCAGTCTGGTGGTCCGGGGGAAGGTTATTGTTTCTTTTCAGCTCTTCTATTTGGTTGCTTGGCATTAGTTCCGTGACCTCGCATCCGTTTTGGCCCAGCTCTGCTTGCTTTCCTGTTCCTTACTGGCAGGATAAGGATGAGACTTTCTACTCTCAAACAGAGCCACAGCCTTGGAAACCCGAAGGGGCAGTTGTATGCTGTCCAGTAGAGTGTGCTGAGTCAAAATTAACTGGATGGCAGCTAGTATACACCTAATTGTCTTAGAACTTAAATTTCATTGGTTTGAGACACACCTTACACTGGTAGATGCAATTACAAGAGAAACAAACTCTATCCCTATATTCAAATCATAATACATCCATAGGTGTTTGGATTTTTAACACATAGTGTATGGACACTGTTTATAGCAATATGTTTCATTCATTTTTGAAAAGTGTTGGCTATTATTCATTAAAATATTTATTCTGTATCTCTCTCTTTCTTCACACACAAGAACACTAGTCGCATGGATGTTGAATTTTCTACCTTTTCCCAGTAGTTTTTTATGAATTTATTCTCTCATCCATCTGCTCTTCATGCTTCTGACAGTGGAGACCCTTCTGAGCTATCTTCTAACATGCTAAGACACTTTGCATCTGTTGATTTCTTAATTTTAGATACTATTGAATTCTTAATTTGGTTACTGTATTTTTCAGTTCTAACATTTAAATTGGATTTTTTTTTTCTAGCAGATTTCAGTTCTTTAGTAAAATTCTCCATTTTGGCTATCTGTTTTCTTGACATTTTTCTCTGACATAATTGGTGTCCACCATCTTACCTTTCTAGTTTCTAGTATCCATTGCAATAGCTACACAGAACCTCATAGAAAAAATAAATTATGATTAAAGGGTTTATTAAGGATGTTAACAAATTGTAATGCCAGTCAGAAATGCTCAAGGTAGTTGTTTACCAGGACATGTTACAAAGTTTTGGGTCTGCTAATAAATGTCCAAAGGGGCACACCACTCTGCTTAAACCTCAACTTGAAGGCATGCAGCTCAAGCTCCATGGGTCCGAAAACCCAAGTCTCCATATTAAGTGCCTCCCACCCCACCACCATTTCAGTAAGCCTCGGCCCAAAGACACTCAGCTCCACTTCTGTGGGTCAGCAAGGTCAACTTCTCCAATTCAGTGCCTAGAGGCACCCCACTCCACAAGCCAGCTCTTGTACAAAAGCACTCCGCTTAACTTGCTCCATGGGTTAGGATATGTATCACTCTGTTCCGTGCTCTGGTTCCTGGTCCTGCTGCTGCTCCTCTGATGGTCTGTCTGTAATCTGGATCCAGGAGGTTCACTGTACAGGGATCTCAGATTCAGAAGACAAGCTCTACTCTTGGTTCTTGCTGGTAATGAGATCCCCCCTCTTGATTCAGAGGGTTCATTTTATACATGTCAGGATGGAAGTCCTGGGAATCCTAGTCGCAATCACTCACAGGTGAGTCCTATCAGTATCTTTCCCCATGCAGGGAAAGGTCATTTGGTGGGAGTTCGAGACTTTGGCTGGAAAAGCCACATTAATTCACTGCCCGTGCACATATTAATCATCACAATTCATGGCTGACAGAGATAATATCTTGATTTCTGTTGTCTGTTTGAGTGCTTTTATCACTTTGTTCTTATGCATGGTAATTTTTAAAAGAATTGTAGAGACTTTGGATGATGCTTCCTCCGACCCACCCCCACCCCCTCCTCTGTGGGCCAGAATTAACTAGAGCCTGGTTTCCAGACTTGAAGATGCTTTATCTGATTTTGGGTTACCTCCAATACTAGAATTTATCACCTAAGAGGTCGAAAGTGAGTGTTTGAGATGCATCTTATGACCACTCCATGAAGGTTTTAAATTCTAATTTTATATTCCTAGCATTATATAATGGCTCAAAATTCTACTCTTGTTCTTAGCTATTTTAGGATTGCTTTTTAGCCTCTTGCTGTGTGACTTAAAAAGCAATCATAAAAGAGTCCCATAAAACAGTCTCTGGAGAAGAGCATGATGCTTACTAAAGTCAAGGGGCAGAGAAAAAGAGGAAGCCTCTCCACATGACAGATTAACACAGTGGTACCCAAAAAGGCTCAGACATAAGAATATTTGTGAAGATGGTGCAGGAGTGGGTTGGTGGCTCATTCTGTTGTGCATAGGGTCTGCAATGAATCAGAACTGAATCAGTACCACCTAACAGCAACTCTTTGGGACGTAGCCAGCAACTATCTTGAGTGCGGAAACAATATGGAGGGTTTGGTTCAACATCTTCGTATATTCTCTGAGTTCTTGGCTCCTCTTATTTCAAGAGACTTGGCTTCCCAAATTTAATATTGTTTCATACACTATAAGCTTTTATTATTTCTAGCAGCTCAGTTCTCAATATCATCTACCCTGCCAGTGGTAGACAAGCTCTAAGGAAGTGGCGTGGAGGGGGTTTATGTTCTAGAGTGCGCCCAGATTCTCTGCATCTGCCTTAGAACAATATTTCTTGAAATGTGTTTTGCCTGACTTTTCTGTTTGCTCTTAGTGGGTGCAGTGCTTTACCAGAACTATCCCATTATAGCCCTGTATCATTGTTTTGAAATTTTAGGTTCAGTTGAAATATGGTTTGGTTCTTAATAGATAACAAAGAATAAATTGAAATAAGGCCTACATAAACTTTCTTACTTGCTTCAGTTGATTCCAAAAAAAATTCAGCATCATGATATATAGAGTTTATTCTAGGATCCGGTGTTTCAAAGTTTCATTATGTAATTCTTTTAGCAATATGAACATTGGAGAAATAAAGTACTTGCTTACCATAGTTGTTTAAGAGGATGGGCATGTAAGTATTTCCAATATTTTGAGACATGAAAAGCAATTCTTAACTTATATTTTAAGTAGTTTTATTGGTATAGACTTCATATACACAATTTAATCATTCAATCATATTACAAATAGTTGTACAATGATCACTACAATGAATTTCAGAATATTTTCTTCTCATACTCATTACTGTAAGCCCTGCCATGCACCTAGGCCATTAGCCATCCATCCAGTTACTATATCCATAGAGCTACCTGTTCTGGATTTCATGGATGGAAAGTCATACACACCATCAACAGGAAGCAAGCAAACAAAACAAACAACGATTAGATAAAACTTAGAAAACCCTCATTCAGAAAGAAAGCAGAAAATATTAAAAATTGAAAACAACTTTAAAATGGGAGAAATGGGAGATTAAATGATAAGGTATGACATTTTAACCTAACTACATGTGCTATAACTGACATCACAATGCTATCTATCTGATAGCCAGGCTACTCATATTCCTGGACTGTGTTCAGAACGCGTGCACTGGAGGCAGAACTCATGTGGGGACCCTGTAAATGAATTTTGGGCCTCTACTGCCATCCACCACCTTCTATAAATCTGCAGTTCACAATTTAAGCTCTGATACTATTCTGTCCCTCAGATTTGCATTTTAGTATTTATAATCCTTGAATCACCCAGGCTGGTGTGCTTCTTCTGTGTGAAATTAGTTAATACCTCAATTTTATGGCTGCTTGTTTAAAGACGAGCCTTTAAGACCCCAGATACAATTCTTCCTGATAGCCATGCACCATCTGGTTTCTTCATCACACTTTGCTATAGCACCCATATCTTCATGTTGCATCATACAGGGAATTATCAAGCAGGTCCATGTCATGAGAATTAATTGCTCTGAGATTAGGGCTAAAATAAAGCGAAAGCTCAAAATTTATTCTTATCTACATCATATATATGATATATATCATATATGTGTCTCTACATATATATGTGTGTGTGTGTTTATATATATCATATATATGTCTCTTTAGAAAGTTTTGAAAAGCTAAAAAGTGAAGATGTTACTTTAAGGACTAAGATAGGCCTGACCCAAACCTTAATATTTTCAGTTACATCATATGTCTGTAAAATTTGCACTTTTAATAAGGAAGCCCAAACAAAAATCAATTCATTTGAAATACAGTGTTGTTGACGAACTTTGAAAGTACCATGAACTGTCAAACTCACTGCTAACTCATAGCAGCCCTATAGGACAGAGTAGAACTGTCCCTGGGAGTTAGGGGAATAGAAAGCTCTGTCTTCCTGCTGAAGACTGGCTGGTGGGGACTCCACAGATCTGTCTTGGAAGAAGTACAGCCAGAATGCTCCTTAGAAGCAAGGATGGTTAGACTTGTCTCTTGTATTTTCGACATATTATCAGGAGAGCTCTGTCCTTGGAGAAGGACATCATTCCTGGTAAAGTGGAGGGGCAGCTGAGAAGAGGAGGATCCTCGACAAGATGAATTGACCCCATGGCTGCAGCAATGACCTCAAACATAAGAACAATTGTGAAGATGGTGCAGAGCCAGGTCGTATTTCATTGTTTTATACACTTAACAACAGCAGAGTAAATAGATGCGATCAAAGGATACATTTATACATTTTAAATATCTAATAATAAGTTACATATATATGTATATAAATTCTGAAACCATTATTGAAAAAAAAATTAATAGAGGACATACAATGTAATATTCAAAGCATTCAATAGAACCAGAGGAAAACAAAAAAGAAAAAAAGGACTACATAGAAGAAATGTAAAACAAATAGTAATGTAGGCAACCAGGAAAGTATCAGTAGTCATATCATATACAAGTGGACCAAACACTAATTATTAATCCAATACTTCAGTTTTGCAATGGCAGTATTTGTGCTCCTGATTATTTTGAAAACAGGACAACAAATGGTCGTTATTTGAATCATGTAGAGTGTGACAAAGAAGCTATATACAAAAATATGATCTCATTTGTATTTTACTAACATTTTTTAGTTGTCCTAACTGCTTAAAATAGGAAAGTTGATGTAAAAATGCACCAATTATTGGCATATTATTTATGCATCCCCAAATAGATTTTACATCTCTCATCTCAAGCTGTTTTCAAATAAAAATATATAATTGCTACTTTCAAGCTTATCCCTTCCAGACTGAGCTTTTAGCTGTTGCTTGGTAGCTAATTATAATATCAAGGCTGGTGACAGAGAAGAAGGGAGCTGATCATGGTCTGACTCTGGAATGAGGGACAGTGAGGGTGGGAAGAGAGACCAATACCAACCAAAGTGTTGCTGTGTCATGTGCTCCAGGGGCCTGATGTCAGAGCCAGATAATCAAAGGGTTTTTGGTAAAAACTTAGTTCACAGTTTGGTAGGATTGGTGAAACACCACTATTTTAGCACCCATTGTCCCAAACAAATATTTAAAGTATACCTTTGAGAACGTGCATTACATCTTAAATCGTGAAGCCATAGCACTCTGATAACTGGGTCGCTTGACATGAAGTGCGTCTGTATTGGTTATATCCCGGTTTGTTGATGTAAAGATTAATAGATGTGCACACTGCTGCAGAAAAAGAATCTAATACAGCTTGTTGAGAGTGTACCAAAGATATATTCTATGTCAACATATTTATCCTAAAATTGTGAATGAGTATGTAATATATGGAGAGGGGAAGAGAGAAATTATACCAAAGATTAGGAAAATCAAAAAAAGAAGGTAAATAATTAAATTCACTGACATCTGGTACAGCTGTTTTTTACACCTATCTAGTTTATGTATGTACTTGAATAAATCAATCACGTTTTGAATCAACCAAAATGTATGCATCTGGTGTCTACATGAGGCAGGATTGTTACAGATGCAGTGAGGAAATATGCATAGAGTGACCTCAGCTTTCCAGGTACACTTTCAAAAGGTTGTGAGAGGCACTAAGTCACAGTGTACAGTCACAGAGGAGAAACCCGGAGGCTCTGAGAAATGAAGTTTCACTGAGTCCATTTGCATTATCCTAGTGTTTTATGATCTTCTCACCGATAAAGCTAGGAGTCGTCTGGCTGGCGTGCTGACCCTCACTGCTTTTCTACATCTGAAACTCATGATTCGTTCTTTGATGCGACATGTTTGACTTCTTAGTGATCCCCCATTGTATAATTCTACACTTCGAACAATGGAACGCTTCTCTGCTTGCCTTTGACTTCTAAGATGCATGTGCTAGTGGGCCTCTTCCCGCCATCAGCAGCCACGGTCCAGTCGCCTTCTACACGGTAACCTCGAGATAGTTAAATCCCGCAGTAGCCATGGGCCTGCACCCCAAACCAAGGTGAGACATCACAATCCGTGGCATCTTTCCTAATCAAATTAAATGCAAGGTTATTCAGGTCATCTCAGGTCAAGTGCCTCCTCCAGCTACAGGAGTCCAAGACATCAAGAACTTAAGAAAATACTTTTAAACCCAGTAGACAGCTCCTGTTACCTAAGTTTCTGAAGTCAGAAGGCAGGGGGTTGTCCTATTGGGTAAGCTGTGGTCTCAGGACCCTGGGCAAATATCTCGCCACTCTGAGTGCGTCAGGCAGATGAGAGCGCTGGCAAGAACCAGCAGCAATTTGTATTCATCTGATGTCTAGGTAGCGTGCATCCACTCATCAATCCTTGAGGCACCTAACGAAGTAGCCTGCAGTCTTTGTTCCAGGATGAGGACCGCGCTGAATGGAATAGTTAGACTTTATCTCCCAGACAGAGGCATCTTAATGTACCATTCTGAAAGTCTCTAAGTTTTCTCACTCAAAAGTTGATGTACAGTATTGGGATTTTCTTATTGTTTTATTTGAACTACTTACTTCTTTTCCAAATACTCTAGATGTGATCCTCTTTATTGATGTTGGGGAATCTTGTTAGTATTTAGGATCCCGTTCACAGGATGTCAAGGAATTATTTAAATCTTACCAGTACTGCAGGGATAACAGAATGACCTAGACACAAATCCCTGCTATGCCTGCTTCTCCAACTACCAGTTTCAAGCTGTATGAGGGTGGTTGGTGTGGTTTGAGAGAAAAGTATGCCTGATCTTGAGGTATTAAATATCACCCCTTTCTTCAAATATTTTGAAAGATTTATCTTTGACTTGTATTTTAATATAAATGGCATGTATATTATATTTTGGGTTTTTCCTCACAATAGTATTTTTTTAATCAAGAGATTTATATACATTTTATTTATTTTAAATCATTTTATTGGGTGCTCGTACAACTTTTATCACAATCCATCCATCCATTCATTGTGTCAAGCACATTTGTACATATGCTGCCATCATCATTTTCAAA
>NW_022111379.1:28546479-28559505 GCF_000313985.2 Echinops telfairi
CCTACCAGGCCTCCTACACCCTTCTCGCCATCGATTTTTGGTCACTTGTTTCCTTGTCCCTGGGTTTGTTTACACCCATTTCCTTTCCCCTGCCCTATGTACCCCCAGAACTGTCATCCTGTTTTCTCTCTTCTGGTTGTTTATCTCGCCTATCCCATCCAGATAGACATGCAGAGACAACAATATGCACAAACACCAGACCGAGCAAAACAAAGCAATGTCACATCAGATAAAGGCCTTATTACTAAAATCTACAATACTTTGCTAACTTACAACAAGAAAAATAACAATTGTCCACTGAGGAGGTGGGCAAAGCACCTGAACAGAAATTTCTCAAGGGCAGAAATCCAAATGGCCAATAAATATATAAGAAAATGTTGCAGATCTCTAGCCATAAGAGAAATGCAAATTAAAACAACTATGAGATACCACAACAGCATATTTTAAGAAACTTTGATCCTGAAATATATAGAATATGAGGTACCCCCCAAAACCGATGTTCATTTGTTTTTTTTATATGAGTTTATATAGAGCAGGCATCCTCAAACTTTTTAAACATGGGGCCAGTTCACTGTCCCTCAGACCCGTTGGAGGGCCGGACTATAGTTTTAAAAAAAACTATGAACAAATTCCTATACATACTGCACATATCTTATTTTGAAGTAAAAAACAAAATGGGCAAAAACACCCGGTGGCCTGGACAAATGTCCTTGGCTGGCCGTAGTTTGAGGACCCCTGATATAGAGGTTCTGACAAAATGCATAACAGTGTATGACCAAAAAAGGCCTGATTTGTGGCAGATGGGGCGCTGGTTTTGCCACCATGACAATGCAGCTGCTCAGGCAGCCATCTCAATGTGCCAGTTTGGGGCAACAAACAGCATACCTTTCATGCCCCATGCACCTTACTCACCTGACCTCGCTCTGTGTGACTTCTTTTTGTTTCTGCTACTGAAGAGGGACATGAAAGCACAGTGATTTGATGATGTAGAAGACTGAAGAAAACACTGAGGGAATTGCTGTCAACCATCTAAACAGATGAGTTTGAAAAATGTTTCCAAGATTGGAATTGCACATTTGACAAGCATATTAATTGTAATTGTACTTTGAAGGTAATACGGTTGTTTTCTAAAAAATTTAAATACATAGCTTTTAGAAAAAAATTTCAGGTTTTGGGGGGGTACCTCCTTGTATATAATAATATGCTTATAATGAACTCCTATACAGGTATACATTACTCAATATACATTAAGGCAACATCCAACCACATGTTTGTGGTCTCATAGGATCCTTCCTCTCTCCTTCCCTCCTCCTCCCTTTCTTCCTTCCTTCCTTCTTTCCTTCCTTCCTTCCTTCCTTCCTTCCTTCCTTCCTTCCTTCCTTCCAAGGGAAAACAACTTTCCTTTTGCTTATCATTTCTCCTTAATTTTAAAGGTCAACTGACTTGTCAAACTGAATCATGTGTAAGGTACAGGTGGGCCAGTGAAGGGCATGCATCCAGGCATGGGCTCACCAGTTTGCTCAGTGGGTGGCCAAGGATGGCAACTGCTGGTCCTGCACTGCTCTTGTGGGCAAAGAAAGAGCAGGCTTGTCAGGGCTGGTCAGACTCTGCTACCTCCTCATTGGCTTCTTTTAGCTTTTGTCTTACTGCTGTCCTCTCAGCCACCGCCACTCTCGCCATCCATTCCAGCAGACTCTTGTCAGCAGCTTCAGCAGCAGCAGAGGCAGTAACAACGATGGCTGGAATGTGGTGTTTCCACAGTGTCCAAATCAAATGACATTCTTTTTCACAGAATTCATAACCGACAGTAAACAACACATAGCTGTATAGCCATCACCCAGATTTTAGAATTCTTTATTTTTTTAATGCTGAATTATTATAATGCAAACCTAGGCCTTTCAAATTTCCCCCAACATACTTAAGAATTCATTGCTAAAATATGAACTTTTAAAACCTCACTGCATTGTTATGAGACTATCGATAAAGCAAATAATATTCTTGTATCGTCATCTAATACTAATGTGTAAATTTTTGAGCTGTTGAAAATGCCTTTGTATTTTGCTATGTTTATATTCCTAATCAGTCTTTCATTGTATTTGGTCTTTCCTATTCTCAGCAGAATTTCTGTTTTCATGGCATTGACTTGCTGGATGGATTATTTGTCTGTTCCTTCCTCCTGGAGTGTACAACCCACCCATTTCCCTTCATTTCCTGTACTTCCTGTTAGATTGCTTCAGGAGACACCTGGTGTCCGGGCTGTGCACACGTGCTGACTCTGAGGATGGTCAGCAGTCAGATGGCTGCTGTTGGTTCCTACATCAGAAAGGTTCAAGGAGCCACCGTTGGGCTGTTTATTCTGGTCATGTTCTGTTGCAGAATCAAGTCTAGCAGTAGGAGTTGCAAAGTGGTTGTTAACTAATTATGCCCCTTCTATCTTTCATTTTTATGTAGAGGTCTTCTGTACCAAATAACTTTCACTCACCATCTAGAGCTACTTGTTGTTTTGTTGTTTTTAATATACTTTTATGGACATATGGTTTACATATCATACACGTCTACAGTTCAGTCACTAAAAAGAGTTGTACAATAATCTCTACAGTCTTCTTTCCACTTGTCTTTGTAATTAGCTCCACATTTCTCTCCTCCTCTCTGGCTCCATGTCCCCAAGAACCCTTTCTGTATAGTCGCACCTATTCTGGTCTTCATGCACTGGAAAACATACCCCCAAACACCAACAATAATAACAAACCAAAGAAAATTCCCCAATCAAGAAAAAGGCAAGGCGTATTAAAAACTAGAACAAATTTAAAATTGGCCAAAAGGGAGATCAAGTGATCAGGTACCACATTTTAACCTAACTACATTGGCCATGTTTGCATTTATGATACTCTTTGTCTGATAGCAAGGCTAATCACATCCCTCAGTTATGGTCAGAGGGACTTTATCAGAGGCTCAATTCATGTAGGGACCCTGCAAATATATTTTGAGTTCCAACTTTCTTTGATTGCCTTCTGAAAACCAGGTGTTCACAATTTAAACTCTGATTACCACTCCCTCCTTCGGATTTGGATTTCATTATTTATCATCCTTGAACCATCAAGGCTGGTACGCTTCTTCCACGTGGACTTAATTGACTCCTCACTCAGATGGCTGCTTGTTTAAAGATAAGCCTTTAAGATCCCAGGTGCTATGTTTTCTGATAGCCAGGCACCATCTAGTTTCTTCAACACACTTTGCTGTAGCACACTTTCTTCAGTGATTTCTCCATGAGGGAATGCATTGGATTGAGTTCTGTCATAAGAAACAACCATCTTCCAGCTAGAATCAAGTGTGAACCCAAAATCCATTCACATATCTATGGTTTATATACATCTCAGGTTCACTTTAGAGTTTTTATTATCATTCTATGCCAGAGACTGAAGTATAAGGCAATTTGAAGCAATTCACAAATGTAAGCCTGTGTAAAACAATAATGGATAGGACACAGGTAGGGGCATGGAGGACACATATCTGGGCATGTCATCTGGACATGATAATGTCATTAATATATCCAATGGTATAGAATTTAACTCACTGTTGTGAAAAGAAAGTTATATAAGGATAGATCAGATATGAACCACATTAGATAAATTGATTTGTACAGATTAAACTCTTAAATGATAAAGAATTTTTACATTAACAATGGGTGGTGGTGACAGGGAAAATTTCCCTTGACATTCATACACAAGGACGGAATCCTGTCTATCAGATGAATACATGTTACAGCAAAGCAAGGAGGGCATTAAAATCATGACTATATTGTGCTGCTGGATCTCCTTTCATTGGAATTCCTTTAAACCAGGGAGCCAAACCCAAGTCCATGATCACCACTGATAGCTGAGGGGTGGTAGTCATCTATTTTTTCTCACACTGGGAAATTTCAATCTTAAATCCAAGGGCTATGGGTAAGTTTGAGGTAAAGTTCATCTAGTGAGGTTTTCACATGAAGTCCTTCTGGTCTGGCCTTCTAAGGATGTTTGAAAGGACAGCATTTAAAATCACAGTAGCTTATAGCACATGACCTGGGTCACAAAAGGTTGCATCGGAACTAGGTCAAAAGTGTCTACTAAGGACTTAGTGTTGGACTTATTCTTTCCTTGGGGCCTATATAATCATTTTTAAGCATTTTTTCCGCATGGAAAGTTGTAGAGCTACTTGTTTATCTTGGAAGATGATTGCACAGGAAAGGGAGGATACATGCTGATATACTTCCCTGAGTTATGGTGCTGGTGTAGAATATTAGTACCATTGTACCATTAGTAGATAATACCACTGATTCCCTAAAGAACAAACAAGTCTGCTTTGGAAGAAGTACATCCAGAATGTTCCTTAGAGGCAACGATGGCAAGACATCATCTCATGTGTTTTGAATGTGTTTTCAAGAGGGACCAGGCCCAGGAGTAGGACATCATGCTTGGTACAGGAGAAGAGCAGGGAAACAGAGGCGGGTCCTGAACAGGATGAATCGATAGGTGGCTACAACAATAGGCTAAAACATAGGTGCGATTTTGAGGCTGTTGCGGGACCAGGTGTTGTTTTCTTCTTTTGTACCTAGGGTCACTGTAAGTGCGAACCGACTTGATTGCACTTAACAACAACAACAACACAGTTGCCAACTTGGCAAGTGGATAGTGCCCTAGTTGTTCTAAATGTTGACTAGTGGGCTTTCCTTTGCTCTCTATGCCTTCTTTCCCTCTACGCTTGTCTCTCTTCTCCCATCTTCTCTATTTCTCTCTCTGACATTTTATTGATTCATTATAAAATCATAGTTCTTTATATACACGATGTATTTTCATCCATTTTGGACATTGCTCTTCATGTTTCTCAGATATTCGTGTGTTAGTGTAATGGAAGGCTCCACCAGTTGACTTCTGTGACTAGGGACACATTTGGCAGTTGACACACAGAACAGATGGCCCAAGATCGCTTTGAACATTTATTGCAGACTCAGAATCAATTGCCGATCCTTCAATGGGGAAGTGCATTTAGCAAATACCACAGACAGATAGAGGAGGCCATTTCTCATGGTTGCTATTGTTTGTGAAACTTCGAAGTGATTGGATCTAGGACTTTTGTAGTGTTTTTAAAAAGCTACCAGCACCTCTCCAATGTGGTCTCTGTGCTGCTATTGTTTGGTTTATCAAAGCTCAGGAAAGTCACCTGTTGGGCAAGAGTGATTAATGACCTTTTACACAAGGTCTGCTGCCCTCGTGATGAGTATTTTTGCTGTTGCAGAATTTCCCTGGTATCTGCTTCCTCTGTGCATTGTTGCATCCTAGGGAGATTTTTGCTCTTTCTCATTCTTAGGGCCCTGCCTTGCCTGCTAATGTTTTGCTTCCTTCAGTAACTCTCTCTTCTCCAGCGTGAGACTCTGTCCCATAGGTACTGTTCACATCATCTCTGAGTTCCTCAAACATTACTCTTCAGTCCTTCTGACAACAGCATCTGTGTCACCTGTACTTTGAAGCCCATCAGGACTCTCCTCCTGGCTCTGTTATCACTTGCCAAAAAATGGTCCAGAGGTCATATCTGACTTCCACTAGCTTCTCTGTTGCCAAAGTCAGACCTGAAACCTGCTTCCACCTTCCATCCGTCTTTATCTATTCTAATACCTACCATTCCTGCCATGAAACTCAACTTCTATGCTGAGTTTGATAATTCATCGCAATAGTCACACAGAATTCACAGACAAAACTCACAATTATGGGAGTTTGTTAGGGAAATTAACAAGTTGCCACATGTCAAGATCAGTAAACAGTAAAGACAGTCATTTGTCGACAGCAACACCTGTCTTCAGCCAGGTGTTGAGTACAGCCAAGTCTTTAGCCTCTCCTGCATGGGATCCCTAAGGCCTGGAAGACTGTTCACAGTGCTCTGGCCCAAAGCCCTCTGTTCTGTCTCATCGTCTCTTTGCCTCAGTCGCTGGCCCAAGTCTGGCTCCTTTGGCCTGTCCCACGGTCTCCATGCCACAGCCTCTGGTGCCTCAGGCTTTGGTCTCCACTACTTCAGGTAGAGATCTGCAACCTGCTCCACTTCCAATGCTCCTGGGATTTCTCTCTATTCCTCTGAGATGAGCCATCCTTATAGCTAAGGGAGTGACAACGAAAACTGACCAATTCCCACTATTAGTCTTGCACACCCCGTTTGCATAGTCTCACTCAATCATTTGGTGGAAGTTAAAGAGACGTGGATATTAAGAAGTTTCACTCTACCACAAATGGCTTGGGGCTTCACAAAGGAGGAGGAGGAGAATTCCCTTCAGCATCAGTCCTTGATTGATTCCTCTGAGTTGAGGTCAGTCGTGGCTGAGCTGCCTGCAGGGACAACTATCAAAGGGAGCCTATGGTAAATGATATACCAGACAAGGCTTTGAAAGTCACATCTTGGCAACCTTTGTTTTAAAAGCTTGGGAACCCAAAGTGGTGTAAAGGAGAAACTCATTCTGGCTAATGTTAATATGCAAGCTAAAAAAAGAACTAACAAACAAGTAAATCATTATCTCAAATGTGCCTGCAGATTAAAGTTACTTCTGCTCTCTCTTTTTTCACTTTCAGAACTCGGAGTCTCTACTGTGCCAATTATATATAAATTTTCTAAGACAACAAGCTAGAATTGCCAGGCCACTGTTTATATTTTTTAGCCTGAGAGCACAGGTCTCCTTTTCATAAGCCACAGCTTCCCAGGATACCAGCTGCAATATGGGTACAGTATTCCCTATAGGTGCTTTTTAACACCAAAAATATAATGTGGGATAAAGAAAAGCAGTAAAATTAATTCCTTAAGGACTTATTTTTAAAATTGTATTATTACTTAAGCATTTATTCTTTATGGACAAATGTTTATTGGTTACTGGGGTAACTTACCCACTACACCATCTGAGCTCCTGAGGCAAATACAAAAGACAAATTAAGGCGTCCTGGTGGAGCTGTAAGACAAGGATCAGACTGTTAATTGCAAGATCAGCGGTTCAAACCCATAAGCAACTCTGTGGGGAAAAAATAAAGCTGTCAACTGCAAAGTACCATTGTTTGGTGCCATAGGATCCGTTCCTACCCCTACTGAACTTCCGCACAACAAGATGAAACACTGCACAGTCCTGCACCGTTCTCAAAACCATTCCCATTGTTGCAGCCACCATGTCAGTCCAGCTTGTTGAGGGCCTTCTTCTGCTTCCCTGCCCCTCAGTTTTACCAAGCATGATGTCCTTCTCCGGGGACTGGTTGTGACATCATGTCCAAAGTATGTCAGACAAAGTCTCTTATCCTTGCCAGTAAGGGGCACTCTGGCTATACTTCTTCCAAGACAGACTGGTTTGTCATTTGAGCAGTCCATGGTACTTTCGGTATTCTTCTCCAGCATCACAGTTCAAATGCATCAGCTCTTCTTCTGTCTTCCTTATTCAATGTCTAACTTTCACCTGCGTATGAGGCAACGGAAAATACCATGTTGGGTCAGGCACACCTTAGTTCTCAAAGTAAAATCCTTTCATTTCAATACTCTAAAGCGGTCTGGTGTATCAGATTTACCCAATGCAGCCTATCTTTGGATCTCTTGACTGCTGCTTCCATTAATATGATTGTGAATTCAAGCAAGACAAAAGCGTTGTCAACTTCAACCCCTTCTCTGTTTATCATGATGTTACGTATTGGTCCAGATGGGAGGATGTTGGTCTTCTGTACATTGAATCGTACTCCATACTGAAGGCTGCAATCCTTGATCTTCATGAGCAAGTGCTTCGAGTCCTCACTTTTAGCAAGCAAGGTTGTATCCTCTGTACTTTACAGGTTGCTAATAATGCCACATTCTTCTTCACGTAAGCCAGCCTCTCTGTTTATTTGCTGAGCATACAGGTTGAATAAGTATGGTGAAAGCATGCAACCCCGACACACACCTTTCCTGATTTAACAAAAATGCTGTATTACCTCCTTCTATTCTCACAACTGCCTCTTGATCGAAATCCAACTCCTGCATGAGCACAGTCAAGTGTTCTGGAATTCCCATTCTTCTCAAGTCGATCCATCGTTTCTTATGGTCCACAAAGTTGAATGCCTTTGTATTGTCAATGAAATACAAGAAAACATATTTCTGGTATTCTCTGCATTGAGCCGACATCCATCTGACATCATCAGAGATATCCTTTGTTCCACATCCTTTTCCAAATTTGGCCGGAAGCTCTGGAAGCTCCCATTTGTGGATGATCTTCACCAAAATTTTACCTGAATGCAACATCAGCGATATTATTCTGTTGGGTCATCTTTCTTTCTAATTGGACAATCCAATCTTTCATTCAGTTGACCAAGTAATTGTCTTCCGAATTTCTTGGCATAGACAGGTGAGTGCTTTCAGTGCTTCATCAGCTTGTTGAAATAAGCCATCAGTTAGTATTCTATCAATTCCTTGAGTCTTGTTTTTGGCTCATCCTTTTAGTGCAGCTTCAACTTGTTCCTTCTACTGCTATTATGCTAACTTCGGAGGGGCTGGAATGCCAACTAGTTCTTTTTTCTTACACATTGACTCTGTATATTCTTTCTATCTTCTCTTGATGCTTCCTCTACCATTCAGTATTTTGCCCATAGAATCTTTCAATATTGCAACTCAAGGCTTGAATTTTTTTGAGTTCTTTCAATTATGATGTGCTGAGCATGTTCTTCCCGTGTGATTTTCTAACTCTAGATATTTGCACATTACATTATAATATTTTACTTTGTCTTCTATAGCTGCCTTTTGAAATTTTATATTCAGCTTGTAGTAGTTACATAATTTCATGTCAACTTGATCAATAAAGTGTAGGGGTGGAGGTTAGCCTGTCAATCAAGTAACTGCTTGATGACCTCATTTGGAGGTGCGACCAAGATAAATGGCTCATTGCAGCCTTGCCTCCCTCTCTCTCTGCCTTCACCTTTCTGCTGTTGAATCTGTTGGATAGCTGCTGGAACCACACTAGAGACCTTCCAGAGTCCTGTGATGCTTCTACTACCGTTGGATCCATAAGACTTTGCACCAACTGGACTGTGATCTTCCTGCATTCTGCATCATTGGATGTGGTTGTGTAAGTCTGAAGAGGTATTTATGGACTAGTATCAGACTTAAGGAGTAGTGTCAAACTTTTGGACTTGATCTGGACTAGGCCGGGATGTTTGCTTGATATATAATTGCTTCTTAATATAAAGCTCTCTCTTACCCATATATGAGTGTCACTGGATTTGTTTCTGTAGTCAATCCAGGCAAGCACAAGCTTTTTTACTTCATCCTTTCTTCCATTTGCTTTAGCAACTTTATGATTAAGAGCAAGTTTCAGCGTCTCTTCAGACATCCACTTTGATCTTTATTTCTTTATTTTTAATGATTGTTTGCTTTCTTCATGAATTAATTGCCTTGATGTCACCCCCTTTGGTCGTTAGTGTTCTATGAGCCACATCTCTTCTTGAAGTGTTCTCAAATTCAGGTGGGATAGACTAAAAGTTGTATTTTTTACTCTCGTGGACTTGTTTTAATTGTCTTCAGTTTTAACTTGAACTTACATATGAGCCATTGATGGTCTGTTCCACAGTTAACCCTTTGCCTGGTGTGGTAGCTACACAATTTCATGTCAGCATGATATGTAGAAGTGTAGGGTTGGAGTCTAGCCTGTCAATCAGGTCACAGCCTGATGGTACCTCCTTGTGGGTGTAGCCTTCTTATCAGGATGATCCTGGGAACCTTCCCTTTCTCTCTCTACTGGCAAGCTGCTCTAGAGACCTGCAAGCCCTGTGATGCAGCCACTGCCATTGGATCCACACAACTCTGCACCCACCAGCCTGTGATCTTCCTGCACTCTGTATTATTGCAGGTGGTTGCCCGAGTCTGAAGAGGGATTTATGGACTAGTATCGGACTTATGGACTTCTTCTGGGCTGTGCTAGGATGTTTGCTTGGTATATTTGCTTCTTTATATAAAGTTGTTTCTTCCACATATATTGGTGTCTCTGGATTTATTTCTCTAGTCAACTCATCCTAACACACCTGGTTTTATCTGCTTACATTGAACTTCGATGACATCATCTCTTCCCATAGATGTAACGAATTTGAATTCTGTGTATTCCACCTGGAGAAGTCCATGTGTACAGTTACTGTTTTTATTGTAAAAAAAAAAAAAAAGGTATTTGCTAGGAACAAGTTGTTGGTTTTACAAAATCCTATCACATGATCTCACCTTCATTTCTATCACCCAGTTCACGTTTTCCAACTACTGTTCTTTCCTTTTTGTTTCCAAATTTTGCACTCCAGTCCCCAATACTCATCAGTGTATTTGGATTGCATATTTTATCATTTTCAGTCTACAGTCTTTGATAGAATACTTCAATTTCTTCATCACTAGTTTTGTGTTGGTGCATAAATATGAATAATAGTTATATTGATTAGATATCCTTGAATTTGGATAGGTATAATCCTGTCACTGGCAGCATTATTATTCATGACTGATAAGTAATGTCCTTTTTGACCATGAATGTAATGCCCTTCCTCTTGATTGTGTTATTCCCAATATAGTAAACCATATGACTTTCTGATATAAAATTATCAATACCAGTTCATGTCACCTCATAATGCTTAAGATACCTGTGTCAGTCTGGGTAGACCAGAGAAACAAATTCATAGACACTCATATATGTATAAGAAAGAACTTTATATACAAGAGCAATTGAATATTGCCCAGTCCAGAGTCAGTCTATAAGTTTGATATTAACCCATATGTCCGATACCAATCTATAAACTCCTCTTCACACTCACCAAACACACGAAATGATGCCAAATGCAGGCCAGGGGGTGGAAAATCTTATGGATCCAGTGGCAGTAGAGGTATCTCAGTGCTGGCAGGAGTCTCCATGTGGCTCCTTCCGCTTCAGGGATCTAGCGTAACTCCATGTCAGCAAACATGACTCAGAGGGAGTGAGAATGTGTCCCGCCTCCAACAAGCTATTTATCTCCTTAGCGCCTCCAAATGAGGCCATCAAGCTGCAACCTGATTGACAGGCTAACCTCCACTCCTTCACTCTTAAGTCTCAAATTGACACCAGATTATGTAACTACCATAATATCGATCTTCATATGTCCCATATCATTTTTGATGATTTCCAATTTTCCTAGATTCATACTTTGCACGTTCCAAATTCTGATCCTCAGCAGAATTCTGGAGCTGTATCTTCTTACCTTGAGTCACACCCCATCAACAAGTGAAGATTTCAAAGGCTCCAATCCCATAGCCTTGACTTACTTATGTCATAGTAGTAGACTCCACTCAAAAGAAGCAGCTCCTCTTCAGTCAGGATTTGAGTCCCCTCTGGCCCTAGAAACCCATCCTGTGACACGATCTCTGATGGTGCTCTGCTTCCGTTCATGGGACCTTCAGTTTCTGCCAATGTTTCCATGCTGTGCATAAGCTTTCTGCAGCTCCTTCCTCCAAAGTGGGGAGCTCAGTCCTTCTTCGTTGTCTCTTCCTAAGCTCTGCAGAAACTTGTTCACTTTAGGTGACCCTGCTGACATTTGAAATACCAGTGACATAGCTTCCAGGCTGACATTTGAAATACCAGTGTAATCCGTTCCCCCTTTCTAGAGTGTAAGATATGGCAAAATAATAATAATTTATAAATTATCAAGGGTTCATGAAGGAGTGGTAAGTGGGGAGGGAGGAGAAAAAATGAGGAGTTGATGCCAAGGACTCAAGTAGAAAGCAAATGTTTTGAGAATGATGAGGGCAACAAATATACAAATGTGCTTGACACAATGGATGTATGTATGTATTGTAATAAGAGCTGTATGAGCCCCCAATAAAATGATTAATAAATAAATAAACTCTCTCTACACACACATATATGTGTATATATCTCTATAGGTACATATGTCATTATATATATATATATTTGTATACATATATGCCAGATGGCAGGTCATTTATATATGTTATATATCTATATATATGTATACATACATATTATATGTGTACAGATGCATATATATATCAGATGATATACTTGTTTGTGCATGTGTGCGTGTAGAGAGAGAGAGAGAAATAGAGAGAGAGAGAGAAAACACTGGTTTAGCTTCTCTAGAGAACCCAGTCTAACACAAGGTTTGAAGAAGGTGGTTCTAAATACCAAGTACAACCAGCTTCCCACTTACAGAAACTCAGCCTATAATTGTTATGCGTATTTCCTCCTTAGATGTGTACATCACTTTTTGTCCACTTATAAAATATAAGATGAAAAAAATAATAATAATACAATAAAATATAAGCTGTAAATGGGGCTTGTTCATTATTGGCTGTCCACACAATTGTGGTTATAGTAGGTATAACTGTGATTTCATAATTGTCTCTATTTAAAGATTATGTGTGGTTCACACTAGGTATAGGTACCCTGGTTGCAAATTGGGCTACTTATTGAACTGCTAACCACAAGGACAGCAGTCAAACCTACCAGAAACTCCATGGGAGAAAGATGAGCCTGTCTGCTCCCATAGAGATTTAGTCTTGGAAACCCAAAGGGTTTCTTCTGCTCCATCTCATGGGGTCACTATGAGTCATAATTGACTTAATGACAGGGAGTTTTTAGACTACCGGTGCCAAGCTGAAAAGTGAAAGTGGTAGTCAAGGTTGTGTGTCAACTTTGCTGGGTCAAAAATCCTCAGTGGTTTGGCAGTTAAGATGTAGTCACCCCCCATTATAAGATCTGACATAATGTGATCATTTCCATGATGAGATTGGCTATGAACAGTCAATCAATTAAAAGGCACTTTCTTTGTTGACATGGCCTGCCTCTGCTATATAGGAAGAGAACCAGAAGGGCAACGCTTGCCTTTTTCAGGGTCTGGACTCTTCTTCTAGTTTGTCATCTGACCTTGCACTTGTACCTGTGGCCTGCCACATTTTATTTATCTAGAGAATCCAGCCTAAGGCAGTTTTGTACTTCAGATAAGCTGATAATTGAACTTTTTGGATGTATATTGAACATTA
>NW_022111379.1:28560160-28570268 GCF_000313985.2 Echinops telfairi
ACAGATTTATTTAAATTCAGTTTTGCTATCATGATCTGTCTTGGAAGAAGTATAGCCAGAAGGCTTCTTAGAGCAAGGATGGCAAGAATTTGTCTTACTTACCGTGGACGTGCCAGGAGAGACCTGTCCCTGGTGAGGGACATATTCTTAGTACAGTAGAGGGCAGTGATGAGAGGGATGGATGCAGTGACGTCAATGAGGAGCTCAAGAGTGGGAACCATTGTGAAGATGTCACCGGACCCGACAGTGTTGTGTTCTGTTTTACGTAGATCGGCACCAACTCAGTGGCATCTAACAACAGTAACTATCATAATTCAACTAGAAGAGATTTAGACGAGGTAAACCCTATGTGATAATATGCAACATTTATGATATCATGATGATATCAGAAATCGAAGAGCAAGTGAGATCTTACCTAAACCTAGTAGTCACACGTATGACTGAAGGCATGTTGATAAATCTAGAAAATACCTGAGACCTTGCTGATGGTGAAATCCTCAGGAGTAAATTAGAAGGATCAGCAATGGCATTCCACAAACACCTAAAACTAGAATTTCCCCACCCCACCCACCAAGCCACCCATGTAAAGAAACAAGAAGCGCAATGTAATGCCTGGTCGGATTCCTTGAAGTTTGAAGAACACATATTCCACATCCAGGAATATTGCTAACTTCTATCCATAGCAGTTTAAATGCCTCAAAACAAGACTACACTTGAATGAGTGTCTGAGCAACAGTATGCTATATCTGAATTGCAAATATTAATGGCTTAATCAATGCCTTAGGGTACTAATGCTGTACATGACAACTTGCAATTGGAAAGATTGATGCTTACATCAGAAACAAGTGAATGCTACCTGGACGATTATGATTTTGGACCAGAAAATTCTCTATCAATGTGGTATGGTATATGTCATTTGAGATAAAAATTATCTTTCTGTTGAACATCATTGAAAATGCTGCTATCAGTTAAGGATGTAAAATGAACTTAAAACCTCAAATGCTCATAATGTTACTGTGGAGGAAAAAACCCACTGTAATAAAGAAGGACACCTTATGGCGTCCATAAGACTTCCATCAGAAAATGGAACTTCAACATGTGTACTGTTCATTGCATTTCATGGGACTATGCTTAATTGTGTTGGTAATGATGGATGACAACAAATGAAAAATGTGATCCTTGGAAGTTCATCTAGGTCTGGGAATCCATGGTTTTCATCGATTGTCTGCCAGGTAGGCATAATGCATCTGAGTGACTAAGCTCTTCTACTACTCAGACTCAAATTCCCCAACAGCATCACTCAAGTAAAACCATTCAACACCAGTCATACATGAGGATAAATTCAATCCCTTCTAACTGTACAGCACTGCACAAGACCACAAACATATGAAAGTGGCACACACTATAAATACAGTGGCTCAAAACCTCAGATGTACAAAAACAAAAAACACTCTTATATGGCAAAATATGAGGCTCAAAGATTATCTCCCAAAAGTCAGAGAAAAGTCAGTCCTGAGGAAGACCTTTCCTACCTAATTTGATCATTTTAGACAATTTTATGTTATTGACAGTTCTATTAGTCATGTTGGACAGTTTGTTTTATTGTTTAATTCAGGTTTTCTTTAAATGAATAGACGTATCCAAAAGAGTTGGAATCAGAGACTCAAACACAGACTTACATACTGGTGTTTGAAACCGCTTAAATGTCCAGCAGAAGAGTAGATAAGCAATATATAGTGTAGAGATATGCAATGGGATGCTACTATTTACTAAGAGAAATGAAGTATTGATACATACTACCGTAAGATTGAGGACATATACTTTCAAAATAAGTCAACGACAAAAGTACATAAAGTGTGACCTTGCATATCTAAGAAGACAAAAATAGGTAAATACATAGAGAACACGGTGTATTCGTGATTACCGGGGATAGGAGAGAGAGATAAAGAGGGGAATGCTGTATATGAAGCTCAAAGGTTTTGGACACGGTTATGGAAATTTTGCATTGATTAAGGATAAGGTTACCAAACCAATTAATGTAAATACCCTCAATAATTTGAACAGTGGTATGAGGTTGAATTAGAGACAGTTGTACAGTAGAACTATTTATAACAATAATAAAAATGAGTGACTGCTAATGCTATTTATGTACAGCCAAAGACCACATAGGATTTGGTTCTTTGACTTGGAAGTTTAGACTAATCGTTTCATGGGACTTCCTAAATAAGTGGTATCTCATGTAGAGCTTGGATTCTTCAAATCTTGTGAGCAGCCATCTAAGTCACAAGGTTGCTGTTCACCTGAAGCAACAGAGGAATCCGGAGAATCAGGTATAGCCGGGGGAAATACGGAATGTAAAGCTAATTGCCTCCATGAGTACATGCCTCTTTTGCCGTAGACCAGACTGGATGTTGCCTGTCTACCATCACTGAGCATTTTTTAAACAGTTTAGTTGACACACAATTCACATACCATGCATTTCAGCTGTTCAATCATATTTGAAAAGTGTGCGATCATCACCACAATCAATTTTAGGATATTTCTTCTTCTGTGTATTTATTGTTGTTAGTGCCTCCTTTCTCCCAAGCCTCTGCAGGCAAGCCCCTAGAAAACTATTTTTCAGTTACTGTATCTATAGATTTACCTATCCCGGATTTCAAATACAGGAAAACATACAAGATCAAAATTTAAAAATAAATAACAACCCAGCAAAAAGCCAGAATAAAACAGAGAAAAATCTCTATTGAAAAGAAATCAGAAAATATTTTCTACAACATAACAAATATAAAGTAGATAACAAAAAAGACCATATGAAAAGATGTCACATTTTAACCTCACTGCATTTGAGTAATCCACCCTACCATGCACTCTGTCTGGTAGCAAGGTCATTCCCATCTCTGGTCCATAGTTGAAGGGGATTCACCAGGGGTTGAATCAACAGGGTGGCCCTGCAAATGGATTTGGCTTTCACTGTCATAGATAGCCTTCTGTAAAAATGGGTAGTTAGAATGTAAGCTCTTATGCTGCTCCCTTCTCTAGATTTGGATTTTATTATTTACAATCCTTGGATCATGTGCTTAGTCACTGTGAATTTAGCTGACACTTCACTTAGGTGGTTGCTTTCTTTAATAAAAAACATTTAAGACCCCAGATGCTGTTCTTCGTGATAGCTGGACACTATCGACTTTCTTCACCACACTGTACTATAGCACCCATATCTTCAGTGATATCTTCATGAGGGCAAGTATCAAGGGGAGCCATATCATAAGAATCAACTCTTCTTAGTTTAGGGCTAAAATTAAGTGCAAGCTCACAATCAATGAATATATCTATGGTTTATGTATGTTCCTGGTTCACTTTAGTGATATCATTATGATGTTCTTGGAGAATATTATAAATCATCCTCATGGGGCATATGATAATTCTATTCATGTTATCAAAAATGTAGCTATAGAATTCAACCACCATTTGCCTGTCAGTTTGTCTTACTGTGATGGCTTGTGTATTGAGATGTTGGAAGCGATCCCACTGGTGTTTTAAATGCAGCAGGGTCACCCAAAGTGAACAGGTTTCAGTGAATTTTTCAGACTACAAAGAATGATTCAGCTGTCCACTTCATAGGAAGTAGCCTTTGAAAACCTCATGAATAGCTTGGAAATATTTTCAGACACTGAAAACCTAATGAATGGAAACAGAACATAATGTTGGACCCCTCAAAAATGCAGTCAAAATATGATCGAGAGGCTGCTATCTCAAAATAGAGTGACTGTGTTAGTCTGGGTACATTAGAGAAACAAATCCACAGAAACTCACGTATAAGAGAGAGGTTTATATAAAGGTTAAGTGCACATCAAGAAAACATCTCAACCCAGTGCTGCCCAGGCCCACAAGGCCAACATTAACCCATTAACCTATATGTCCAACATCAATTCACAAAGTCCTCCATCTAACAAAATAAACACTATGATGCCAACTGCAGGAGGAAAGCCGAGTCAGTGAGCATGTAAGCATTTAGCACTGGCAGGGGTCTCCACACGGCTGCTCCAGCACCCTGGGCTGCATTGGGGTGGGTCCATGTGGCTTTTCCTTGGGGATGTCTTGCAGGAAGTCAGCCTTGCAAGCTGAAGCAGGGAACTGCAAGGCCGCTGCACCCTGGTGCGACCACCACAAAGCAAGAGAACTTGAAAGGTGCTGCTCACTGAGCCATTATCCCTCTGCCCATCAATTAACCCCACCTGTGTTTATCAGCCAGGTTGGTACAATAAACTAACTACCTCAATGACCATGGTAATATGAAAAGAGTAAGCTTTAGGGATCTTTATTTGCTGATGGGACATGACTCAAGATAAGGAGAGACAGCCATAAAAATATGCTAATGGTTGGAATTTGAAATGTGCTAAGTATGAATCTATTAAAATTGGAAGTAGTAAAAATGAAATGGAACACATAAAGATCAATAACCTAGGTGTTGGTGAGCTGAAACGGACTTATATCAGTCATTTGAATCAGAAGATCATATGATTTGCTATGCTGGGCATGACCCAAACAGGAGAATGGCATTGCATTCCTTGTCAAGAAGGAGCTTTGCCTGGGATGGGATTGTATCTATCCACGTAGAAGGAATGCCAGTCAGTACAACGATTATTCAAATTTTCCACCAGCCCCAAAAGCTAGTGATGAAGCTGAAGAATACTTATCAACTACTTCCCTCTGAAATTGATCGACTACGCAAGCAAGGAGTAAGGAACGGTAGTTGAAAATGATGATCTTGGTGGTAGAAATGAATATGGATAACACATATCAAATTATGCAAGACTAATGACTTGTTCATTAAAAGTACTGTTCTTTTAGCAATACAAACGGCCACTATCCACATGGACTTCTCCAAATGGAATACACTGAAATCAAATGGACTACACCTGTGGGAAGAGATAACAGAGACCTTCAATATTATCAACCAAAACCAGGCAAAGGGCTGACTATGTAACAGACCACCACTTGCTCATATGTAAGTGCAGATCGATGCTGAAGAACATGAAAACGAGTCTACAAGAGCTAAAATCTGACCTTGAGTCTATCCTACCTGAATTTTTAGAACATCTTAAAAGCAGATTTGCTGCATTGAACACCAATGACACAAGACCTGATTAGATGTAAGAGGACATCAAGACCATCATTCATGAAGAAAGCAAAAGATTATTAAAAGAAAGTAAAGAAAAAAATATCAAAGTGCATATAAGAAGAGACTCAGACACTTGCTCTTAACCATAGAGGAGCTAAGGCACATGAAAAAATGAATGAAGTCAAGAGCTGAATAGAAAGTTTCAAAGGGCAGCTATAGAAAACAAAGTAAAATATTATAATGAAATGTGCAAAAACCTAGAGTTAGAAAACTAAAGAAGAAAACATGCTCAACATGTCTTAAACTGAATGAACTCAAGAAAAACAAAGTCAAGCCTTGATTTGCAATATTGAAAGATTATATGGACAAAGTATTGAATTATGGAAGGAGCATTAACCCTATAATGCCTGAATTTTTAATTTCAGGGAAAATTTTTTTTGTTTTTATTCTTTACTTTCATGGTTATAAATATATATATTAATATATACATTTAATTGAATGTTACGAAAACGTCATGCTCAGTGTTGTAGTGTTAAAAGAAGATGGAAAAAATACAAAAAGAACTGCTTTGTTATCTTTAGGGGTCATCAAGTTAGTTCTGACCCACAGTGATCCTGTGCACAACACAATCAAATATTGTCTGATCCTGCACCACAATTGTTCCTGTGCTAGACACCAGTGTTGCAGCCACTGTGTCAATCCACCTTATTTAGGGTATTATCTTTCACTGCACCCCTACTTTACCAAGCATTATGTCCATTGCTAGGGACTGGTCTCTCCTGACATGTCCAAAGTATGTGAGACAAATTCCCACCATCCTTTCCTCAAAGGAGCACTCTGACGATACTTCTTCCAAGACAGATCTGTTTGTCCTTTTAGCAGTCCACAATAAAATCAATATTATTTTCCAGTATCATAATTCAAGTGCATCAATTCTTCTTTGGTCTCCTTTTTCAATGTCCAAATTTCACATTCATATGGGACAATTAGTCCTCAAAGTAATATCCTTGCTTTTCAATACACTAAAGACGTCTTCTGAAGCAGTGTGGATCATGGCAAAAGATAAATAGGCTTGCGTAGAAAGGGGAATTGCAGAACACTTCATCGTGCTCATGCAGAATGTGTGCATGGATCAAGAGGTGGTTGTGAGAACAGAACAAGGGAATACTGTGTGGTTTAAACCCAGAAAATGTGGGTATCAGGCTTATATCCTCTCGCCGTACTTATTCAATTTGTATTCAGAGCAAATACTCAGAGAAGGTGGATTATATGAAGAAGAATGTGACATCAGGATAGGAGGAAGACTTACTAACAACCTTCAATATGCAGATGACACTTGCTGATGAAGATCAAGTATTGCAGCCTTTTGAGTGAATTACAACTCATTGTAAAGAAGACCAAAATCCTCACAAGTGGACCAACAGTTAACGTGGAGAAAATGGTAAATGGAGAAAAGCTTGAAGTTGTCAAGGATTTTGTCTTGCTGAGATCTGAAAACAGTGCTCATGAAAGCAGCAGTCAATGGTCAAAGTAAGTATTGCATTGTGTAAATCTGCTGGCCAAGACCTCTTCAGAGCGTTGAAAAGCAAGGATGTTAGTTTGAGGATGCAGATGGGCTTGACTCAGACAATGGTATTTTCGGTCACCTATGCATGTGCAAGTTAGACATTGACTACGAAGATTGAAGAAGCATGTAGGGGTTTGAAATTTGAGACTGGCAAAGAATATTGTAAGTACTGTGGACCACAAAGACAAATAAATCTGTCTTGAAAGAAGTATGGCCAGGCTGGTACGACTTTGCCTTACATACTTTGGCCATGTTGTCAGGAGAGACAGGTCCCTAGAGAAAGACAAAATGCCTGGTAAAGTAGAGGGGCAACAAAAAGAGGAAGGGCCTCAACGAGATTGATGGACACAATGCCTACAGCATGGGCTAAAGCATCGGAACAATGGTAGGGGTAGCGCAGGACAGGGCCGTGTGTTTGTTCTGTTGGCATCAAGTGGCTACGGGGTGGATCTGACTGGATCGCACCTGAGAAGGACACATCGAATTTGAACACTGTTGGTAAAAGGAAACTATACGTGGACAGGACCTTTTTTAAACCAAAATAAGTGGATTGTTGATTTGTACAGATTAAAAAAATTAGGTGACCATGCACTGTTTACACCAACCATGAAGGTTGGAGACTGGGCAACACTGACAATAATGCTCATTCACAAAGGCAGCATAATGGCTCTTGTACAAAGATGTGTCATAACAATTGCAAAGAAAATATGATGATAGCAACTATACGATGGTTTTGAGTTGCCGTTTAATGGACCATTCAAAGCAAGAATTTTGAGCCAAAGGATAATGATTTCCACATCCCTAAACGTAGGCTAGTAGTCAATTGCTTCTTCTCACACTAGACATTGCTGTCTTAGTCCAAGGGAGTATTTCCGTTCCTTTAATCTGCTATTGTGTTTAAGATAAAATCTAGTTCACTTAGGGAGTGTTCCCAGTCAGATCCTCTTGTGTGTCTTGTGAAGGATGCACCTCAAAAAGACAGAGTGTAAATGCTTGGTTGTCTAAAACATACAGCCTGGGTTCACAAGGGCTGTAATAAAAAATTGGTCAAAATTGTCTAATTAGGAATAGAATACCGGTCTTATCCCTATAGTGGCGGCCTATATCCTTTCTGTTGAGTGTTTTTCCCAAAGATAGGCTGCCCTGCCCAGTTTCCCCGTCGAACACAGTGTAGTCTCCCTCTCCAGGAAAAACATGCACACATCCCCACATCCCCACAACCTTTTGACTTGGATTTCCAGGAAGTTTCAGTGAGCATCCTTTTAGGAGTATCTGCTGATTTGGGGTGACCGTAGAGCAATATTATATTGCAGAAACTAATTAGTCTTCTCCCTCTCCTCGAATCATGGGAAACTGGCCCATTTGAGGTGAGACCTCCCCTATCCAAGAAAATTTTAATATGTACAAATAAGGTTTATTTTTGATTCATATAGGGTTCATGAACACTAGAAAGGCACTCAATCTCTCTGCTTGGGAGATCAGACTAGAAGCTTTAATGACTTGAGAACAGAAGCTTGCCGTTTCTTGCCATTTATTCTTACAGTGGTGTCTTCATACATGTGTCCTTTTCTGATTGGCCAATTTCACTTGACATAATGGTTTCCAGGCCCATTCATGTCATGTGTTTCATGGTTTCATCACGGTTTTTTTGTTTCTTAGTGTGAAATAAACTGTGTGTTATTTAAGACTCCAAGTCCACTTCAGGTCGACTTTTCCTCCATTTATAGTCCCTCAGACCCATATTTAGAATGGAGGACTAAGGAAACTAGGAGTTCCCCCCACCCCCACCCCATGAAGCAAATTTTATTTATTTATTTTGAGTGAAACCCTCTGTTTTTCTGTCTTCCATCCACAATCCTTTCCCTCTCCCCATCCCTAACCTTGACCCTGGCCTCTTCATTGTCAACAGAGTCCTGACGATTGCTGTATAAAACGCCTTCTCTGTTTTTTTCTTACAACGATGATACTTAATGTTTATCATTGTTAAGATTGACTGAGTTTGCTAAGTATAATGGTCTCTAGTTTTGTCCATGTCTTCCGGTGTTTAAGAGAATAACCATTGTTTTTAATTGGTGCATAAAATTCCATCGTATGAATGTACCAGAGCTTGTTTTTTCATTCCTTTATAGTTAATGGTTTGGAGCTGTTTCCATGTTTTTGCTATTGTGGCAATTGCGGCAATAAACGTAGGTGTATACGTATCTGTTCATACTATATTCTTAATTTCTTTGGGGTATATACCTAGTAGACATTGCTGAATCATAAGGTACTTGGTTTTACATTTGATTAAAGAAGTATAATACCGATTTCTATGATGTCCTACAACTCTACAAGCCATCGGCAATGTAAAAAGCATTAGTATCGCTCACATCTCTTCAGCATTTGTTATTTTCTATTTCATGGAATTTTTCTAAAAGTGTCAGTGTGAGGTGATATCTCATTATTATAATTTATATTTCTTTTATTGCTAAAGATTTCAAACATTTCTTCATATGATTGTTAGCTGTCTGTCGTCTTGGGTAAATTACCTATTAATGTCTTGTGCCTATTTGTTTGGTTGGATTATTTGTGTTTTTCTTGTTAATATCTTGTAGTTTTCCACAAGTTTTGGAGATTAGCCCATTTTCTGAGGTATTATCACTGAATATTTTTCTCAGTTCGTAGGTTCTCTGTTGACTTTTTTTTATATTTTTATACTTTTATTTTACATCTTATTAGGAGCTCTTATAGATATTATAATCTTGGATTCCAGACTTATTCTTTACTTCCATGATGTAGCACTAGTCCAATTTCTCCTTGGTAATGAAGATCAATCGCACCACTCAGTACAGTGACACCCTTCCTGACCTGTTGATCCAAAGGCATGAGAAGCCCAAAGTGGCCAGGGCACATTCTCAGCTGCCAGTTCAGTGGAATCCATGCTGTGTTTCTGGGTGGGAGAGTTCTTCCTTCGGGACCAGGACCTCCAGGCCTGAGGAGCACAGGGTTGCTGGGACAGGAAGCAAAAATGCTGCAAGTGGATCACTAGGAGTAATAGTGAGTGGTGCCACTGCAGCTTCCATCCCTTGGTTCCTGGACCCATGAATCCTGTTTATTGGAGACACAGCACTATATATTGGCTGCTGGTTTAGAGCATATACAGTCTCTTGCAGAACATTGACCCAGTCCCGCAAGTTGTTGCCACCTAGCTGGTGCCATAATCATATCTTTAGGAGCCCATTCCATCATTCTATCAAGCCAGCTGCTTCAGGGTGATGAGGAACATGGTACGACCAGTGGATTCCATGGGCATGGGCCCATTGCCGCACTGCATTTGCTGTGAAGTGAGTTCCTTGATCTGAAGCAATGCTATGTGGGATGCCATGCCCATGGATAAGGCATTCTATAAGTCCACAAATGGTAGTTTTGGCAGAAGCATT
>NW_022111379.1:28571328-28572875 GCF_000313985.2 Echinops telfairi
AACTTAATTATAGCACTAATCTAAGAATAATTAGTTCTCACAAAGTGGTAACTACTCAATACTTGATGAAGAGATCACTGAAGATAATGAGTGCTATAGTAAAGAGTGGTGAAGAAGCTACATGGTACCTGGCCAACAGACAGAATAGCACCTGGGGTTTTAAAGTTTTGTGTTTAAATAAGCAGCCATCTAAATGAGGCATAAACTAAGTTCACACAGAAAAAGCACACCAGCCTGTGTGATCCAAGGATTGTAAATAATAAAATCCAAATTGGAGGGAGGGAATGATATCAGAGCTTAAATTTTGAACATCTGGTTGCAGAAGCCTGTGATTGATGGTTGAAGTCTAAAACCCATTTGCAAGGTCTCCAAGAGGATTAAGCCTCTGACCTAGTTCAGAGATGTAAATAACCTTGCTATCAGATAGAGAGCATTGTAAAATTGATTAATGCTGATGCAGTTAGGTTAAAATTCAATACCTTAATTGATCTGCCTTTTGACCTATTTAAAATTTGTTCAAGTTTTTGTTCAAGTTCAATTACTATAATATGTTTTCTTTTCAATTGAGGTTTCTCTTGATGTTATTAGGTCATTGTTGTGGGGTTTTGTTTGTTTGTTTCTTTTGTCTCTTGATTTTATTTTGTATGTTTTTTCTGTATATTAAATCCAGGATAGGTAAATCTAGAGATTCAGTAACTGGATTAATAATTACCTAGGAGCATGCCACGTGAGTCTGAGAGAATATGAAGGGCTAATAGCAATGGGTATGGGAAAGAAGAAAATGTTCTAAAATTGATTGTGGTGATGATTTCCCAATTCTTAATAGTCTTGAACTATTGAATTGTATGATGTGAATTATATGTCAATGAAAAAGGGGACAACGGAAAAGCAACTTTTTAAAGTGGTTACTATAGTTACCAGGACACAGCCAGTTGCCATAATAGAAGCAAACAAAGTATTTGAGACAGGGAACAAAGAGAAAAAAAATTGAAACGATATCCATAGCAACAGGAAGGTCTATTGAGTGGGTTGATTATACTTTCCTGTACTTAATAATATGAATAACAGCCATTAGTAATTTTACAGACTTAAAAGTCCAACATGAAACGTGCATTCATTGAGAAAGCCTTTAAAGTTTACAGGTGCCACTGTGACTGTGAATTGTGATGATTTATACTTTGGGAACCATGAGATCACTGGCTGCTACAATATTATCATCATTTGCTACGTGATTCAAAGAAAATTCAATTACTGTATATATATATCCATGACCTTGTCAGATGAATGGGTACAGAATATAGGATAGGAGGAAATTAGAGAACTAATGTTAATAATATGAGATTTAGAATACACAGCATTGTGTGTGTTCTTATTGTGGAAAAAATCTGGAGAAAAAGGAGAGAAGAGCAATCAGAAGGCAAATAGAGAGCTCAAAAACAGCTTAGAGATTCCTGTGATAAATTTGCAAATAGACCTACATACTGTTAAGTACCTACTGTAGGCCAGATACGGCGTTCAGTACTTGAAATCAATGGTTTAAGACAAAT
>NW_022111379.1:28573813-28575910 GCF_000313985.2 Echinops telfairi
TTTAAAAAATGATAATAAACATACCACCTAAAATTGAATCTAGGCTGATAGGTTTAAAGAAATAAACATTACAAATTACAAAAAGTAAAACCACTAAGGAAAGAGAGGAAATGATCAGCTTGATGCACAAATATATCAACTGATGACTATGCCTGTCAGTTAGCTTGTTGAGTAGCAATCCTTCCAAGAACCTGGGAGCTTAATCATGATCTTTAGATTGCCTGGAACATTCCTCGGGGGGAGCTCTTCTAAGAGAGCCTCATGTGCGTGTTTTCTAGTTATCTTGGTTTCACTTGGGTCATGTGCTTCACTGCCAGGAAGCTGTGTGGTGAAGTAAGTGATTTAATATGACTCTTCTTAATATAACTCTTAATATGACTTAATATGACTCTTCTACCCAGGTAGCCTCTGCGATACCCAAGAAAGGTTTGGGTGCACTGTGCAAAATGTATTGCAGCACCATGCAAATATAACTCTAATAGAGAGGACTGGTCAATTTTTGTTCCCACTCGCCACTCCACTTCTCTACCTCAGGCTAAAAGGATTAGTCATCTTTGAAGCAGTAGGAGGAGGGAGAAACCTGGAGGATCTTGGAAGAACACATTCAAGACCTGTCTGAAATGGCAGAGACTGCTGTGACCAGATGCATCCCAGACTGTGGCAAAGAGGCTCAGAGGTTCAGCTGTGAGACTGTTGGGTTCCTTCTCCTTATCTGGCCAGAGACTGTGGAACTGTGGGGCAGAGTGAAAGGTGGGCTGGTTTCCTGGGCCATGGACGGTAAGACCAAGGGGCCATGGGCCTGAGAGGCTGAGAACCAGAGGCAGACTTGTCTACTGGCTGAGACCAGTGATTATATCCTTACTATTTGTTGAGCCTGATCTTGATATGAGTCTGAATTTGGTAACCTATTAACATCCCTAATGACTCCGCCCCTCTTAATTGTATTGTTTAAATTACTATCATTGAGCTCTGTGTGGTCATTACAACAAATTGTCAAACCCAGCGTCGATGTGGAGTGGTGTGGGAGGACCAGTTGGTGTCAGACTAGGTAAAGAAGGATGGGCCATAGAGGCTTATCTGACCCCTACCGCATGACAATAGGCAAGCCAGAGGAGGTTACATACATCCCTCCATGGCTGATAATTGCAACTGACCATCTCTACTTCAAGTGTAGTGGTTGTATGTGTCTCACGACCAGAATGAAAAGACATGCCTCAGTGCTCCTGCTCTTCCCAAATCTCTCATGTTGGCATACTTGTGTTGTGCCAGGAAATCACATGGCAAGTGACTGTTGGTAGGGTGATCCAAGGGTGTGAACCCATGAAAGAGATTATTATGTGTATGTGAAGTGCCTTGGAGTTGCGACCCATATTGACCGCATGCACAATACAATGAACACTGACAGCCTGGCACCATCCTCACAATTGTTTCTGTGCTTGAATCCATTGCCGCAACTGCAGTGTCAGTCCATCTCATTGAAGGCCTTCCTCTTTTACGCTGTGCCTCAACTTTAAGAAGCTTGATGTCTTTCTCCAGGGACTGGTCTCTCCTGACAATATGTCCAAAGTAGGTAAGAGGAAACCTTGCCATCCTCGCCTCTAAGGAGCACTCTGATCATACTTCTTCCAAGGCATATCGGTTTGATTTTTAGCAGTGCATGGTACTTCCATGTTCTTCCCAAGCATTACAGTTCAGATGCATCAGCTCTTCTTCTGTCTTCCTTATTCAGTGTCCGACTTTCACATGCATATGAGGCATTTGAAAATACCATGTCTTGGGTAAGGCACCATACAGTGTCCCCCCAGGCCCCCCAACTCTTTTTTTTCTTTTTGCACAACTCAAGACTTGTGTTTTTTCTTGAGTTCTTTCAGTGTAAGATATATGCTGAGCGTGTTCTTCCTTTTTAGTTTTCTATGTCACACTGCACATTTTTAATATACTATTTGACTTTTCAAGCTGCCCTTTTAAACTTTCTGTTCAGCTATTGGGTTCCTTCTCCTTATCTGGCCAGAGACTATGGAACTGTGGGGCAGAGTGAAAGGTGGGCTGGTTTCCTGGGCCATGGAGGGTAAGACCAAAGGGCCATGTGCCTGAGAG
>NW_022111379.1:28576282-28578868 GCF_000313985.2 Echinops telfairi
TAACTTGAACTTACAAGTGAGCAATTTAATTGTTCCATAGCAGCCTCTGGCCTGGTTTTAGTTGCTAATATTGCGATTCCCAACTGCCTATTCCCACAGCTGTAGCCAATTTCTGTGTTTCATCTGGACAATTCCATGTGTATGGTTGCTTTTATTGTTATTGGAAAAAATTTTTTTGCAATGAAGAAGCCATTGATCTTCAAAATTCCATTTGTGATTTCCAGCTTAATTTCTATCCCAAGTCCATATTTTCCAAATACTGTTGTTCCATCCTGTTTCCAACCTTTGCATTCCATTGACCAATAATTATCAATGTATCCCTATTCCATGTTGATCAATTTCAGACGGAAGACATTAGTAGAATTCTTCCATTTCTTTATCACTAGCATCTGTGGTTGGTGCTTGAGTTAGAATGATAGTACTGATTCCGTTTCCTTGTGTGTGGATATACATTTTCCTATCACAGACAGCAGGGTACTTCAAGATAGATCTTGAAATGTGCTTTGTGATGATGAGTATAATGCCATTCCTCTTGAATCCATCATTCCCAGCATAGTAAACCATATGATTTCTCTTCAACATGACCAATACTAGTTCATTTCAGCTCACTGATACCAAGGATATTGATCTTCAGGTTTTCCATTTTATTTTGCCAACTTCCAGTTTTTCTAGATTCCTACTTAGTGCATTCCAAGTTCCCACTACTAACTGATGTTTGTGACTGCTTTTTCTCATTTGGAATCATGCTCCCTACGAAGTGAAGACCCGGAAGGCTTCCCTCCAGCAGGCTTTCCTCCGTCCTGGTCATGATGGTCGGCTCTGTTTGGAGAAAGTAGCTCTCCCTTCAGTCATGTTCGAGAGCCTTCTGACCAGAGCAGCTCAGCTTCTGACACTATGTCTGACACTATTTTTGCTTCAGTTTATGAGGTTTTCAGTGACTAACAATGTTTAAATCCTATCTGTAGGTTTTTCAGTGGACAATTCTTCCTAAGTGGACATACTGTTCCTTATTCTGTAGTCTGTCCTTAGTCTGGAAGCTCTGCGGAAACCTGTTCACTTGGGCTGAGCCTGCGCATATTTGAAATATCAGTGACATAGCCTTCAGTATCACAGCAACACAGAAGCCACCACAGTACAACAAACTGACAGATAAGCTGGAAGTAACAAATCCAGTAATGTAAAAGAGCCTAAAAACTTAAAACCCTAAGCCCTTGGCTTGCTCAGAACCTTTTAAGTGACTAGGGACATTGGCCTGCACATGTTAGGCCCCTGTTAGTGCTCAGCAGGAAGCAGAGTACCCTCCCGGCCTCAACAACATTAGCCTCATCTCTCTAATTGTCCTTGCAATAGTTCTTGTCTTAACTACTTCTCCTTCCTTTGGTCTGGACCTGTCCTTCATTTACTGCTTTCAGATCCATCTTGTTACAGCAAGCGTTTGTATGTTATTTTCCAAACATCACTGCTCTTCAAGCACTATTGCTGGTTACTCAAAGTCCAGGTAATTAGGTTTAATCCTCTTTGCCTAATAATCAAGTTCTCTGCTTTAGAATCCAAGTGTATCACCTATTTTTTCATAAGCAAATCTATCACTATATCGATCTTATTCTAAGCACTATTGACACAGTCTCTCCACACTCACAACTCTTCTTTCTAATTCATTTGTTCTTTCCTTCATACAGGGTACCCTCAACTGCATGACTCCTTTATGTCTGTCTTCTCATTTCTCCACTTTCCTTTCCGTACATACTTGATTTGACTTTAGGCTGCTCCTCCTTGCAGCAATACTCGCCCACTCTTCTTCTATTGGTGCCATATGTCTTTAATTGGCATGTCCCATATTATCTTTACCTGTGGCCTATAAAACTGAAAATTAAACTAGTACTCCATTTCTGCAGCCTTAACCCTGTCTGTCCCCACCAAGATAGCGGAGAATTTTTATGTGTAGCAACCTTCTTTCCTCGGCTACCAGATTCCCCATCTAACTGTTACACCCGAACTATCATTGTACAGTGAGATCTAGGAGCTAACGCTGCACATATAAGTAAGCTAGTAAGCTAACGCTGAGATATAAGTAAGACCATTGCTTTTCTGCCTTATCTTCCCAATGAGAGGTGTTGACGTGTACTTGAAAGTTCTGACCCACATGTTGGAATACTCTGTGCTTGTGCCCATCCCAACTTTACCTATCCTGCCCACAAGTAGAGAGGTTTTATATTCTCTGCTCTATTTCGCAGTTCCTGTTTTCTGTCTACCCAGGGTGGCCCAAAGTCACAAAGCACCTCCTGACAAGTGTTTCTGCTAAATCATCTGCTGAAGCTTTCCAACAGCTGAGTTTCTGTTCCCTTATAAAGCAGGAAGAACCCAGTATCCCTGGTGGCAGACCCCACGTGCTCTAGGCCACCACTCCTTTTCTTCTCCCAGCTCTGCCCCATTGGAGCCAGGCAATTGCTCATTCTTATGTGTGCTCTGTGTTATTGCTTGTAACTCTTTTAAAGGAAAACAACCAGTGATGCTGGCTCCTCTTCAAATAAGGAAGAGCTCATCAGAGAGGTTGCTGAATAGATGGTGGAAGAAAACTCATGGAGG
>NW_022111379.1:28580209-28582141 GCF_000313985.2 Echinops telfairi
GACTCAGGATCCTCATTTGCTGAGGGGTCACAACTCAAGGTAGGAAGAAACAGCTGTCAAAATTTGCTAATGATCAGAACTTGGAATGTGTGAAGTATTAATCTAGGAAAATTGGTAGTTGCCAAAAGTTAAATGGAACACACAAGTATTAATATGCTAGGCATTAGTGAGCTAAAATGGACGGGTATGTCATATGATTTACTATACCTGGAATAACACAATTGAGGGATGGCATGACTTTCGTTATTTTATAAAAGACATTTCAAAATCAATTTTGAAGTCCAGTTCTGTCTGTGATAAGATTATATCTATCTACCTTCAAGTAAATTGAATCAATTCAACTATTATTGAAACTTATGCACCAATACAAAAGCTAATGATGAATAAATTAAAGGATTCTGCCAATGACTTTACTCTGAAATTGACCAAATATATAATTAGGATGCATTGGTAATTATTGACCAATGGAATGCAAAAGTTGGAAACAGAGAGGAAGGAATGGTAGTTGGAAAATAAGGACTTGGTAATGGAAATGAAGCTGGAGATCATAAAATAGATTTTTGCAAGACCAATGGCTTATTCATAGAAAATATCTTTTTCCAACATCAAAAAAGGCAACTATAAACATGGAATACACAGACATCAAATTGACTACAGCTGTGGCAAGAGAAAATGGAGAAACTCAATATTAGCAGTTAAACTGGGCCAAGGGCTGCTCCATAGACAATCAATTGCTCATATGTAAGTTCAGGCTAAAGCTGAATAAAATTTAAACAATTCTCCAAGAGCCAAAATATGACCTTGAATTTATCCCACTTAAATTTCGAGACTATCTCAAGAAAAGATTAGAGGCATTGAACACTCTCGATAGAAGACATGATGAGTTGTGGAAAGACAAAGAACATCATTCGTGAAGAATGTATGATTATGTCCCAAGAAAGGAGTTTATAAAAAAGAAAGTTAAAATGTCATTAAAAAGAAGTGAATGTCAGAAGATCAAAGTGGATAGTAGAAGAGACTCTGAAATTGGCTCTTAATCATAGAGTAGCTAAGGCAAAGGGGAGAAATGATAAAGGCCAAGCGCTGAACAGAAATTGTCAAAGGGCAGCTGGGGAAACAAGGTCAAATGTTATTTTTTTAAATGTACACTGTGACTTAGAGTTAGAAAACTGAAAAGGAAGAACATGCTCAGGATATCTTAAACGGAAAGAACTCAAGAAAAACTCAAGCCTTGAGTTGCAATCTTGAAAGATTCTGTGGGCAAAATACTGAATGGTGTAGGAAGCACCAAAAGAAGATGGAAAGACCATTCAATCACTGTACCCAGAGAACGAGTTGACATTTTACCATTTCAGGAGGTAGCATGAGTGCAGGAACCAGTAGTGCTGAAGGAAGAAGTTCACACTGCACTGAATGCATTGAACAAGACTCCAGGAGTTGGTGGAATACCAATCGAAATGTTTCATCAAGCTGATGAAGCACAAGATTAGGCATCTATGCCAGGAAATTTGGAAGGCAGCTACTTGGCCAACTGACTGCATGAGATCGATATCTGTATCCATTGCAAAAAAAGGTAACCCAACAGAATGCACACATTATAGAACAATATCATTTATATCACATGCAAGTGAAATTTTGATATAGATCATCCAACAATGGTTGCAGCCATACATTGACAGGGAGCTGCCAGAGGTTCAAGTTGGATTCAGAAGAGGACATGGAACAAGGGATATCACTGCTGATGTCAGATCGATCTTGGCTGAAATACCAGAATACCAGAGAATAGCAGAAAGGTTTTTGTGTCTTGTTGACTATCCCAATGCACTAGACAGTGTGGATAATAACAAGCTGTGGATAACCTTGAGAAAATGGGCACTCCAGGACACTTTTTTGTGCTATTGTGGAGCTAGTATATGGATCAAGAGGCTGTTG
>NW_022111379.1:28583436-28599483 GCF_000313985.2 Echinops telfairi
AGGACCTAATGCTGGGGGCTTAAGTGGAGAGGAAATGTTTTGAGAATGATGAGGGCAATGAATGTACAAATGTGCTTTACACAATTGATGTGTGTATGGGTTGTGATGAGTTGTATGAGCCCCTAATAAAATGATTAAAAAATAATAATAATAAAATTAAAAAATGAATAAAGAAGACCCCAAAAATAATTGATGCAAAGACTATTGAAAGTGCTTTGGTCGCAAAAAAAAAACTCAAACAGATCTGTCTTGGGAAAAGTACCACCAGAATGTTCCTTAGCGGGAAGGATGTGTGGAGACTTTGTCTCCCACACTTTGAACACGTTAACCAGAGATGCCGCTTTCTGGAGACTGACATCATGCTTGGTAAAATGAAGAAGCACTGAAAGAGAGGAAGCTCCTCCACAGGAGGGTTCGGCACAGTGACTACAACAATGGCTCACCCATAAGAACCATTGTGCAGCTCGAGCAGTGCTCCATTCTGTTGTCCCGAGAGCTGCTCTCGGTTGGAACCAACTTGTTGGCACCTAACAACAGCAACCTATTTGTTACACCGCAACCTGACAGACCCGAAGCCAAAACTGTGTATCAAGGTGATTTCTCCCCTCTTTTCTTGAGGGCTTGCGTTTTGCCTTGCAATGTTCACGTCTTCAAACCTACCACTCTAATCTCAGGGGAACAAAAAGATGTGGTCATCTCTGGAGGGGTTGTTTGAGTGGAAGGGTAGATCTGAAGGCAGAGAGTTAGTGTAGGCTTTAGGAGAAGTGGATGGGTGTGGTCAAAGGCACGTTTTCCAGGACGATTGTGAAGAAATAAAATGAATAAACATATATATGTCCATCTCCTATTAAGGAAGAGATAACGATTTATTATAGCCATTGCTGCAACAATGGGCTCAAGTATAAGAATTACTGCGAAGGTGGCACGAGACTAGGCAATGTTTTGTTCAGTTATGCATATGGTCCAGATGAGTCAGAACTTAGTCGATGGCACCTAGCAATAACAATCATTGCTAAGTATTTGTAGATGAGCGATTGATCAACTTTTAATTGGCATATAGCTGTAATGCTCGTTTATAAAGAAATCATGTGTGCTTTCCCCTACCGACTTATATTATCAAAGATGTACTAGGCCATGTGCTACCGTGCTAGAAACTGTGGGAAAAGGATACTGTAACCTACGGGATTGTCTGTCTCTAGCCATCACAAATTTTAAAGTTCTTTCTCTTAGTTATCTGTCTATTTTCCATTTGATCTTCTTTTTTTATAGGATGAGAGAGATATGTTATTAGATATTTTTATATGTTGTAGATGCATAGGTATTAGAAAATATTTTTTCACTTTCCTTATTCCAAATGCTGCATGAAGTAATACATGGCTTATTTAGGAATCATTAAGTACTCCTGTGTTGAAATAAATCATGAATATAGTCTTGCCATGAGCACTGTGACTTAAATTGGGGGATGTTGCATATTTTCACCTATTTTATCTATTAGTACTTCAAATTAATTTCACTGATAGTTGTAATTATATAGGACATTATTTAAAATGTAAGAATGTATTTTTCCTCAGTAGGAAGTAGGGATGATTAATACCATTACAAAGAAATTAATGAAATAAAAAAATAGGAGTGTGAGCATGAAGTGTTTCTCCAAAATTTAGTCAAACTATATGCACAATAAAACATCCACTCCGAGCTTGTTTTTATACAATCCTGAATCAGAGTTTGGGACAGTACTTGAGAATAAAGAACAACCTGCCCCTCCCACAGTGTCTGGTGTGGAAGCCTCCTTAATAACAAGGGGTAAGATAGTGGCCTCTCACTCACTGCAGCTGAGTTGATTCCAACTCATAGTAGTCCTAGGGGAAAGAGTAGAGCCCTCCCCTGTGGGTTTCCGAGACTAACTACACTTCCTCTACACACTATTGTTGCAGGAGTGTGTTCTGGATGCTTCAGCCAGATTCAAACATATCCAAGACCCTACCATTAGCTGAAGTTAGGGCATAAGATGAAGTTGTATCTATCAGTGAAAATTACAAAAGTGATTTCAGAGTATATCTCCAGTCCTTTCTTCTGAGCTGCCTTGGACTGAAATCAAACCATCAATCTTTCTCAAGAAACTTTGAATTTATTGCAAATATTGTAGACAAAGAATAGCAAGGAATCTGTTCAGTCTTAAATCACATGGTACTCAAGGGAAAGTGGAAATTGCTTATCTCAACCTGTCTATTGTGCACCACACAAAGTTTCTATTGTGCACCACACAAAGTTTTTAACTGGAACTCTTATTCCACACATTCTGTCAGGATTCCACACCTACTCGCCCAGCTTTTCCTGTGAGTAACATAAGCCACTCTGCTGTATTTCACCATATATCATGTGAAGACCATATCCACTTCTAGAGCAAGAATGGGGGCAATTGTACTATTTGCCTCAAAGAAGGGAAACTGAATTTTTGAGTTAACATTACTAAAAGCCACCATGATCTGTACTCAGCCATGGAATATTTTTCTCACTCTGCCCTTGTAAAAAAAAAAGTACAAGAAAGCTTCAAAAAGTTTATGGAAAAATGGAATTAAAAGATAATGGCATTTTCCCATAATATTTTGAAACCCCCTCATATACTCATTCCTTCTTTAAGGGAGGCAATAAGCCAAAAGGGCAGTCCAGGCACAGCCCTAAGTCAAACTTATGAGCATTTATGTTGGTCCCTAAATCAAGCCCAAGCCCAGCCTCCCTTGATCCACAAAGCTATACATTAGGAGGAAATACTATCTAAGATTTCTGCCCGTAGCCTGCACTTTACATATAGAGCTTGGGGGGGAAAACAAGATCAATACAACCCCCAGCTGCCAACCTGCAGTGCTTCCGGAATTCACCGAATCACTCCTGCAGAGACCTGTCTAGGGTGAGATGTCTTCCTAGAGAAGTCTCGGGTTCTTTTCCCAGAGTGCCTCCTTGCCTCTGCTGCTGCACGCAGTGCCTTCTATCCCTCTCTCTTATTCTGTCTCCTTGCTCCTCTGTCTCAACCTCCTTGTCCTGTGCTCCTTTTGTCTTCACTCTCAAGCCTTGCCTTGCTGTCAACTTCACTCCCCTTCTCTCTGAAGAGTGGGCAGTGGTGCTTCAGTTAGGGTAGTGGTTAACTGCTTGGTGCTAGCTGAAACCCCAGAGTTGAAACTCACCAGCCAGTCTGTGGAAGAAGGAAGTGGCAGTTTGTTTCCATAAAGCTTATAGCCTTAGAAACCCTATATGGGGCGATTATACATTGTTCTACACATTTGGTATGAATTGGACTGGATTTAACAGCGACAGGGTTTGAGTGCTTTATTGATAGACAGGCTACCATGTGAGAGACTCAGTTTCAATTCATGGTCAATGCAACTGATGTGCAGCCAGCACCTCTCAGTGAGTGGAGGGATGCATGTTGCTATGATGCTAAACAAGTTTCAGTTGAGCTTGTAGACCTAATACAGACTCTGACGAAAAGCCTGGAGATTTATTTACAAAAATCAGCCAGTGGAAACTCCATGGATTACAAGGAACAGATCGTGGTTGTAATACAGGGGTGAGCAGTGTTGTTTGTTATCACCAAAGTGGCTGAAACACAACAACTTTTAGACTAAATCCTGGTAACTTGATTAAATTTTAGTACAATAGTCACATTTAGTCTCTTTTCCTTGAGTAATTTCTATGTCATTAAAGATTTTAGAGTGTGGGAACTTAATCCATTTAGTATTGGGTTCGATGATTTCTACAAAGCTGTAATTTAATAGAATGTTAACCCATTTGTCAATGTTACTGCTTTGCTGACAGGGATGGGGATGGAGCACAGACCGCTTTTTACCCTAGAGACCTTGTGTTCGATATATCTTGCTTTTCTATTCCACAACTACTTTCAAGCTGGCCAAGGGAGATCATTGATTTTTGTACTAATTGGAATAGTACACAATTAAATGCATTGTGTTGTTGTTGTTAGGTGCCAGTGCGTTGGATCTGACCCTGGGCAATCTTGTGCACAACAGAAGGAAACTGCCCAGTCCTCTGACTTCCTCACAATTGTTCGGATGCTTGAGCCCATAGTTGCTGCTACAGTCCCAGTTCATCTCCTTGTCGTCTTTCCTTCTTTTTGCTGCCTCTCTACCAAAAATGATATCCTCCTCCAGGGACTGGTCTCTCCTGACAGCATGTCTAAAATATCCATAAGGTTTTCAGTGGCCATTTCTTCTGGTTGGCTGACAATTCCTTCTTCCTAGTCTGTTCTTGGTCTTGAAGTCCCACTGAAACCGGTTCACTTTGGGCAACCTTTCTAGCACTTGAAATGCCAGGGACATAGCTTCCTGAAATACCAATGGCATATCTTCCAGCATCACAGCAACAAACAAGCCACTACAGTAGGAAAAACTGACAGACAAGTGGCGGAGCTATATTAAGTAGTAAATACATGTTAATAAATAGCCTTTATCCATTCTTAAATCAAAATGCAACAAAACAGATATAAGACAAAGGTTCTACCTTCCAAGCTGTTATGGTTGTTGATTTTGCCACACATTTCACTCATGGGTAACATTCCAGCCTTTGATTCCACATGAAATGATCTCAGTTTCCTAAGTAAGCAACATGGAACTCCGTGGCACAGTTGTTTAAAAAGTTCTGGATCAACAGTTTAAACCCATTGGCCACTCTGTGGGAGAAAGGCATGACTATGTGTTTCCATAAAGAATAGCCTATGAACCCTATGGGGATATGGTAGTTCTACCATGAGTCAGAATTGATTCAGTGTCCATGTGTTTTCCATGTATGTGTAGTGTAAGGACTCTTTGAGCACTGTCTAAGCGCTTGTCTAAACACTGACTTGCAGTGACTCAATAGGACAGAACAGAAATGCTTCTGGGTTTTCTGAGATGATTCCTCTTCACTAGAGCAGACATCCTTGTCTGTCTCTTGTTGATAACTGCTGACATGACAGTTCTCAGTCCAAATGCTAAGCTCACTGCTCCATGGGGTTTCTCGAAGGAGCCAAAGTCTCCTCGATATTCAGAGCAAGTAGAGATGAAGGATAGAGAGGCTCCGGCGTGTGCAATGATTGAATGGCTGGAGAAGCAATGCTGGGAGCAAAGTTCAAGCAGATTCTCCTGAGAGCTCCCTGCCTGCCTGCCGTCTTCCAACGCACGTGTACGTGCCTTTCCTTGGCAAGCTCTAGAACTGGAATCATTGAGCCAGAGAATGTAAGAGGATGTGAGCATGTGTGCTGTTTCTTTCTGTCTACTCACAACTGCTTTATTTTTAATGTGTTTTAAAGAGTGCTAAAAACATGCTTCCATTGAGTAATCTCTGACTCATAGCAAGCTGTAGGGTGGGTAGGACTTTCTGATAGAGTTGCTACGGCTGTAATCTTTATGGAAACAGACTGCGATAGCTTCCTTCCACAGAGTGGTTTCAAACTGCTGACCTTGTGGTTAGCAGTAGAACTTTTAGCAACTAAGTCACAGGGTTCCTTTTCGCCTATTCCGGAAATAGGTGTCAAGTCCTGTGGAATTGAAGAGCAGAAGCATGGTGGCTCATGTTAGGCGTGGGTGGAATATGTGTCAAAATTAACACCTGTAATAATGGAAGGTGGGACATTTGTCTTATACATGTACCATTGCTTTTCAAGTAGATGTTGGATAATGAATGTTAATTAGCATGTATTAACTACTATTTAGTGTATTTCATAAGGAATCTTACTGGTGCTAGGAGATAACCATTGGGTTGATAACCACAATGGTAGTGATTCAAAGCCACTAATGAGGAAGATGCGGCTCTCTACTCCTGTGAAGATTCACAGCAACTATAGTGATGGCTAGTAGTTGAAATAGTCTTCAATGCAGAGGGTTTGATAATAATTTATTCCCTTGACTACTATGAAGTTATTACAACCAGAAAAGACCTCAGCTGGCCAGTTTGAAAGCAGTTCTGGCAGAGAAAAGCAGGTCTTACTAACACAGGGTCTTGTAGAGTTAAGAGCCTGTATCCGCCAATCAGTAACATGGAGAAATCCTGGTGTCAAAAGCCTACTAACTCTCAGCTTTCCATAAGAGAAATGCGATTAGAAGAATGGCCCGGCTGGTGTCTAGTGTAGACGAGCACCTGGAGGCGTGTGTGACACCAGTTACGGAGGCCTTCTCAAGCTCAGAACCTGCCTCCATATCGGAGCCCTCCTGCTGCCTTTTTGGCTCAGCATCTCGCCCAGGTAGCGAGAACCCTTCGAGCTGTTTGCTGTTTCAGCTTCTTCCTTGTTTTCTGGGGGCGGGGAGGTGGGGAGAGGCATTTGGAAGGTGAGAACAGGTGAGCTGTATTTTATGAGGACGTTCCTGACTGAAACAAAGTATAATTATTATCACATGAGCTAATTTTTATGGATTGCTTACTTTATGACAAGAAGTAACTGTTCTGTTTAAGAATTTAATAACTTCTTCTCATCTTTCAAATACCTTTAGAAGTTAAGCACTGGAATTTTCCCCATTTTATGGTTGAGCGAAACGAGACCCCTGTAAAGGCTTGACTTGTGAATTCAAGGTCTACATCCACACTTACAATGATATTTTTTTATGTTTTCCAAGTTTTCAATATATATATGTATGCTTTATTACAATTTAATGTTTTGAAACATATGTCCACATGTGTTATCACACTATTATTGGTAGTGCTATTTAACATCTGTCAAGTGTATCCCATGTTAAATTAGGCCTAATGTTAAGGTGAGTGGGGACGTGAGAGTATCATCATGGAGGAAAACAAACTTCTGACACACGCAAAAAGGCATCCAGAAAATGCATTAACAGGCCTGCTTTCTCCTTCTGATTTGTTTTAGGAATATCAAATTGATATATTTTTTGCTCAGACCTGGACTGATAGCCGCCTTCGATTCAATAGCACGATGAAGATCCTCACCCTGAATAGCAACATGGTGGGGTTGATATGGATCCCAGATACCATCTTCCGAAATTCTAAGACTGCAGAGGCCCATTGGATCACCACACCAAATCAACTCCTTCGGATCTGGAATGATGGGAAAATCCTCTACACTTTAAGGTAAGATGCTCTGTAGGTTTCTATTCTTTGCAATCTAATTTTGGATTCTCTATTTAGATCACTAAAGGGATGAAACCTTATTTTCATCAGCAAGTCGTCGTTTTTCATGTCTTGAATACTGTAACATTCTAAAAAATGCAGTCATAGTGCCAAGTGTAGAGACATCAAGGCATATATAAATGATCAGCAGTGAAAATCTCACACCTTCATCAGAATCCATCCCTGCTGGAAGTAGGTTATAAAAATGATCTTTAATACTCTGGGTTCCCTTCTGATCGCATAAATCTGTCACCTTTCACTAAAAAATGATCTTTAATATATTTACTTTACCAGTCTTGGCAGCAGAAATAGAGAAGTATTGGAGAACTAATTAACAAATGGAATGATAGCCAAGTTTGAAACCACAGGAGGATTAAAAAAAAACCCCATTCAATGCATCACTAATAGCCATGATAGGTTCCATGTGATAAATTTGACTGGACATGAGACAGTGCCAGAACCTTATAGTGGGAACTCATTTTGGTCCTCACAGAGATCCCACAAGGGAAGGGAAGCTACATTTCAAAAAAGAGACCTGTCTGAAGCAGGGGTCCTCAAACTTTTTAAACAGGGGGCCAATTCACTGTCCCTCAGACCCGTTGGAGGGCCGGACTATAGTTTTAAAAAAGCACTATGAAAAATTCCTATGTGCACTGCACATATCTTATTTAAAAAACAAACGGGGCAAAAACACCCGGCGGGCTGGATAAATGTTCTCGGCGGGCCGCATGTGGCCCCGGGGCCGTAGTTTGAGGACGCCTGGGAAGTCACCATGGGGATTTCGATCTAGGTGTGCCTTTCTCAACAGCCTTTTAGCTGAGACCATATAAATTTGATTGAACCCACAGCAGCACAGCCCCGGCCCCTCTCTGTGCCCAGCATTGAGCTAGGTTGCTCATGGTCTCCAACAGCGCAATTATGCATCCGTGCTCTGAGGCTCCCGGAAGCCCAGGGTGCAGACATATCACCTCATTTCACTGACTTCTCACAAGAGGACACACTCCACTCATTTTTCCAAAACAGAGTTCCTCTGCTTTCCTGAAATAGAGGCGTCCTGGAGGCACTGTGGGTACTCATTGGGGTGCAATCTTCAGGGTGAGCAATTTGAAACTACCTGTTGCTCTGCGGGAGAAAAACAGGACTTTTACTTCAGTAAAGAGTTACATTCTTGGAAATCCTATCTTAAAGGGTCTCTATGAGCTGTCATCTACTTGGTGGCAGTGAAGTTTTTTTTGTTTTGAGTCTTTTTTTATCTTAAAGTAGAGTGTGCCCATTTAACGTTTTATAAGCAAAAATGGTGTAGAGTAAGTATCATTAATTTATACAGAAAAAAAAATTGAGCATTCCCAAACCAAAACCAAATTTACTACCATTGAGTTGACTCCTGCTCAGAGAACTGCCACAAAAGTCAAAGCTATGGCATCATGGTGCTGAAAGACGGAGTATAATTCCTGGGGAAGGAGCTTGGAGACACCGCTCTTGCTGCACGGGGGGGCTTGCTACTCCCTTAATAACTCACTGGAAAACAACGCCTGAATTCTGGTTTCATTTTGTGACTTTTTTCATAAAAGGGAAAGTCCTTTTGGGATTTCTTTCACTTATCACAGTAGGTGCTAATATGTTTTGCTGTTGTTAGGGGCAGTCCAGTCAATTCTGATTCACAGCCTCCCTTTGTACAGCAGCAGGAAACACTGTATCAACCTCACAATGGTTGTCTATGGGCTCATTGTTATGGTCACTGCGTCAATCTATTAAATGAAGGGTCTTTCTGGTTGACCCCTACTTTACCAAGCATGATAGCCTCCTCTAGGGACTGGCTCCTCTTGATCAAATGTCCAAAGTACATAAGACAAAGTCTTACCATCTGGATTCTAAGGCGCATTCTGCCTGCATTTACTCCAAGACACATTTGTTTGTTCTGGTGGTCCATGGTGCTGTCATTATTCTTTGCCACCACCACAATTCAAATGGATCGATTTTCTTTGGTCTTCCTTATTTATTGTCCAAATTCCACATGCATATGAAGCAATTAAAGATACCAATGTATGAGTAAGGTATACTGTAGTCCACAGTATATTATCTTTGTTCTTTATCACTTTAAATAGGTCATGTGCAACAGATTTTCCCAGTGAAGTATGTTATTTGATTTCTTGGCTACTGCTTCCATAAGTATCGATTGTGAGCCCAACTAAACTGAGATCCTTGACAATTTCAGGTCTCCATTTCTCATTTGCTGTTTACTAGTTTAGTTGTGAGAATTTTCATGTTCTTTACATTGAGTTGTTATCTATACTAAATTTCTTTGATCTTCATAGATAAATGCTTCAAGGCCTATTCACTCTCTGCAAGTAAAGTTGTTTCATCTGCATGTTGCAGATTATTAATGAGCCTTCCTCCAAAGGCCTCACACCTCTCTATAATCCAGCTTTTCAGATCCTTTGCTCAACGTACAGATTGAATAAGCATGGTGAAAGTATACATCCTGACATACACACTTCCTGAGTTAACCACACAGTATTCTTGTTCTGGTCAAATGCCTATTTATGGACAGTTTCTACATGAGATCTATGAAGTATTATTCAATTGAATAACCTTTGCATAGTCATTAAAACTCAGGTAAACGTCTCTCTGATTTTCTCTTATTTCCATCAAGAACCATTTGCCATCAGCCGCGATATACTTTGTTCCATGTCCTCTTTTGAATTTGGCTCTACTTTAGTAGTTCCCTATCAATATCCCATTGCAACAATTTTAGAATTATCTTCAGCCAAGTTTTACCCAGATAGGATAATGGTGATATTGGTTGATAAATTCTGGAATTTGTTGGATCATCTTTCTTTGGATTTGGGAACAAATATGATTCTCTTCGAGTTGGTTGGCCAGATAGCTAACTTCCGTGCTTCTTAACATAATGCTATGACTTCTGTCAGCACGGCATCACTGTACTGAAACACTTCAAATGGCATTGCCTGGAGCCTTATTATTTTGTCAATGCCTTCAGTGCAGCTTGGACTTATTCCTCAAATACCATTGGTACTAATGTAGGTATCTCAGAATAATAGCAATAATAAAATTAATAGAGCAATTAACAACTCTATGAACTTTCAAAAAGTATTATTTTCCCCTCTTCTCTGTGCTTCCTAGTATTTCTCTTCATGTTTCTTCTCATTCTCCCCTCAGGGCTTGGTCTTGTTGCTTTACTTGCAGAACACTGTAAGGATATTGTGTCATCGTGTGCATCCTCATGCCTATAAAATCCATGTCTCTTCCGAGGGTTCCCTTGTGTTTCTAGCTAAACCAGAACATCGCTTTAAGCTTCAGCTTTAGGGAGAATTTGCTAGTATGGTATTTCCACACTGAAAGTATGAAAGCATGCCAAATCTAGTGTACATCAGTTGGAAAGTGCATTTTATATTCAATATCCCTCATGAACATGGATGCAAAAATTCTCAACAAAATCTTATCAATAAAACCCGTATATATGACTGATATAATGACCCAGTGGGATTCATACCAGGTAAGCAAAGATGATTCGGCATTAGAAAACCAATTAATGAATCCATCACATAAATATAACAAAGAAAAGGAAGCACCTGATCATATCAGTTGGTGCAGAAAGGTAGCTGGCAAAATCCAACACAAATTCCCTTTTTGAAAAATTCACTATTAATTGGAAGTGAATACATGTCATTATCACTACATAGTTCAATCACATCAAGCAGAATTGTAGAATTGCTACCACAGTCAGTTTCCAAACATTCTGTTTCCTCCTGGACTCCCTGACATTGACTTCCTTCAATGCCCCCCAAACCCATTACCACCACTGTACACCCCATCTCCCCTGAAACCCTTTTTCTACTTGCCCTTATAGGTTCATCAGTCCTGGGGTTCATACACAGAAACACAGAAAAACATTTGGGGTACAAGGAGTTCCCTGAAGGCTTTTATAGTACGTAGCCCCCACAAATGAATCGTGGGCTCCCACTGTTATCCACCACCTTCTGCAAACCAGATTCTCACAATTCAGGCTCCAGGCTCGATACTAATCCCTTCTTTGACTTCGGATTATGTGATTTACAATCCGTTGGTGATTGATGATGGGATGCGTCTTCCACATGGCCTTAGTTGACATCTCACTTAATTGACAGCTTGTTTGTAAACAAGCCTTTAAGACCCCAAGTGCTACTTTATCTGATAGCCTGGCACCCTCTAATTTATTCACCACCTTTTGCTATAGCACACATACCTTCTGTGTTCCCTCCCTGAGAGAGAATATTGAGCAGGGCTATGATGTAAGAACTAATTGTTCTTACATTAGAGTTAGGATTTAGTGTAAACCCAAAACCCATTCCTGTACTTAATTTTTTTTTTTATTATTAGTTGGGAGTTAGTATAACTATCATATCATTCCATAATTCAATCACGCCAACCAGAATTGTACAATTGCTTCAACAGTTTCCAAACATACTTATTCTTCTTGGACTCCTTTACATCAGCTGCCTTTTACCCCCACTTCTCCCCCCCCCCCCAAAAAAAAACACCTCCTTATTCTACTAGCTGTCTCTATAGGTTCACAATCCTGGGTTTCTTTTATCAAAAACCAGAAAAACATATAACACAACTACAGGAGGATGACCCCAATGACATAATACTCTGAGATACACCCTAATATGAACAAGCAAAACCAAAATAAGACAGAATGTCTGTCGGAATAATATATATCTTACAGGGCTGTAGCAAGATCATGATGTAGCAAGGCCATGGCTAACAGCAGTTCAACAGTCTTGGTACAGCTGTCTTCCACGTTCTCAGACACCAGGTGTTTTTGGACCTAAGTCCACGGGTTACAAGTATGTCTGAGGTAGGGTCCAGTTCACCCAGTGGAATTTCTGCATGGGATCTCACTGGTTCAGCCTCTGGAGCATGCTGTGTACCTTGTAGATCCAGGATTCAGTGTCCCAGCATTCCACAGCACCTGACCTGGGTCCCCAGGATGCACCCCGAAGCCCAGATCAATGTGGTCCATTCAGTGAGAACCACCAGGGACACTCCCTTTTAGTGTCCCCCATAGCATTTTCAGTCATTCTGCTCCTCAACTGAAGGTGGTCTCCCTCTTTCCCACCAACAGACATGTGTTTGTGTTCCCCCTGACATGTTTGCTCCCTTCCCCCTCTCCTGACTTGTTTCCCCATCAGATCCCTCATCCCTCTGATATGATAGGGCTATCTAACTCTCCAGGGGTACCTCATCAGAGATTTACATGGCAGCTACTCCATAGATTAGACAAATCCCCCTCACCTCCCTTTACCATTTGATCCCAGCTGATGTGAGGCGCCCTCCAGCCATGTGACCTTCAAAATACTTACCAAGGATGGTGTATGGTTCATTGGCACAAGTCAGGCTCTCTACCGGGCTGTGTGACACATATACACACACACCACTCCCACCAGGCAGCAGATGGGATGCCCTACAAGCCTGAGCTTGTGACCATTCGACTTGTTCTTACAGCAGTGCACTCATATAGTATTTGTCCTTTTGTGATTGACTGATTTCACCCAGCATCATGTCTTCCAGATCTCTCCACATCTTGAATTGTCTCATGGTTTCACTGCTGTTTTTAAGGAATTCATAATATTCCATGGCCAACACGAATTCTTGATAAAAAGCACTTAATATAGAAGGAAAATTACTAAACATAATTTGGGAACACATACAAAACCAGCTACCAACTTTACTTTCAACAGAGAGAAACTGAAGGCATTCTCTTCGTGAAAGGGACCCTTTATCATCCTTCATTTTCAATATCGTGTTGGAAGTTTTAACCAGAGATGGAAAGCAAGAAAGGAAACTTAAAAGTCTCTAAAATGTGCAATAAGAAGTAAAATTCTGTCTACTTGAAGTTTATATGCTCTTATGAATAGAAAAATCTCAAGGACTTAGCAAGAAAATTGCTGGGAAGAATTGAAAAAAATCATAAAAATGTACAAGATCAACATACAAAAATAAATTGGATTTCTTTATGCTAACAAAGCTATGAAAGGAGATCAGAGAGTGCCATTTTCAATAGCCATCCCAAAATGGAATTCTTAGGAATAAATCTAAGCAGAGGAATAAGATTTGTAAAAAGAAGCTGCAAAACCACTACAAAAAACCAAGAGAGACCTGCGTACATGGAAGACTATACCATGTTCATATATAGGAAGGCTAACATTGCAAACATTTCACTACTCGCCCAAATTCATCTACAGGTGGAAGCAGCCTAAATGTACATCAGTAGAAGAATAGATAAGTGAACGTTGGTCAATACACACATTGGAATACCAGCGACTTTAAGGTGATGCAGTGGTTACTCGTGGGCCTGCATGGTCTAAAAGGTCAGCAGATTGAGACGATCAGCAGGAGACAGGCCTTTCTACTCCTGTAAAGATTTACAGTCTCAGAAACTCACAAGGGCAATTCTACTCTAGCCTATAGGGTGGCCATGATTTAGCATCCACTTGATGGCAGTGTTTGAGAGGTGTTTTTTTTTAGACTAATTTGAAGAGCACCTCATAATGTGGATGAACCTGGAAGACATTATGCTGAGTAAAATGAGTGTCAATCATAAATGTAAAAATATTGTATGCGACTACTATTATTAATGTCGAGAAAAGATTTACTCACTAAAAGAAATGTTTTGTGTTTTTATTGTTCCCTGAGGTGGGCAGGGAAGTCACAGAATAGAAGGCAAATGAGGATTAACTTGGGCTCAAAGGAAGACAGCACGAAACAAGCAAATGACATAGTGTATGCTATCTTGCAATACTTGTAACTTACAAGTAGATGCTTAGACATGCAGGCTGAACAGATGTTAGAGGAAGAGTGGGGCTATAGAAACATACGCACATATATGAATTTGACAAAAGATATTTGTACATCTGTATTTACCTTTGTGTAATATATATCCATGAATATGGTGGAGCATACAGAAGAAACGTTATGAAAACTTCTTTGATATAACCAAACACATTGAGGGAGCCATTGGGTCTAAGAGGTCAAGAGTATAGTCTCCAGTGGGCACCAATTCAATGGCATAATACATTTCCCAAAGAAAATGTTTTACATCCTACTTTGGTAAGTAATGACTGGGATCTTAAAATGAGCAGCTGTCTAAAGAAGCAACTGTTGGTCTCTCCAAATCCAGAGGAAATGGGAATGATGAGAAGTGGGAGGCACCTGGAAACAATTAGTCCAGTGAACTAATGGCTCACGCAAGTATCGGTCTCTACAACTCAGAGACCAGAATAACTATATGCTGTTGGTTTCCACTGTCAATTGTTCTGAAAAAGATCTCATTAGAACATCCTAGGTAACGTGTGAGAAAACATGTAACAGAATTCAAAATAATAAGAGACCAGGTTTGAGGGTCAGATAGAGACTGGTGGTATTCCAGGACAATGACCCTTCCCTTGGTCACCCTTCAGATTTGGAACGTACCTCACCCTCGTGTTAGAATAATGAGACATTTAAGGTCAAAACGTTGTCTTTTACCCAAGGACAAACTTCAAAGGTTAGGAACGAAAGAGGAATGAATAGAAATAGGAAACACAAGTAGAAAGCGAGATAAGTGATGATACACTGAGGAGATTAAAATGCATGAATTGCAACAGAATGTATTAGATTTTTTACAATGTAAAACGTATTATCATCTCATTCACAATAAAACAAAACAAAAGAGCAGCAATAGGGGACTATGCTGATGAATTATGTGTACATTTAGAGAAGTTTGTAGCAGATATTCATCAATTTACTCCTCAATCCTTCAGGAAATATGATGAGTCTCCAAAGTTACGCTTCAATAAAACCGAAATTGGAAACACGTCAAGTTCTGGATTGCTTATATAAACTCAAAAAAGTCAGTGTTCAGGCTCTGGATTAACTTAATGTACATACTTAATAAATTCACTCCACTACCTTGTGAAAAAGTGGAGGGATAGTCCAAATATAGAATGCCCCCTACAAGTGAATTAATTTGATATTAAACCTATTGAGTCAATTTTACTAGTTTCACCATGAAAAGGGGGTTTCATTCAATAAAACAACTCGTGATAAAACAGCAGTTGATTTTGTCTCCTCTTGACTTGGCTTCTAGTTTAGGCAAAACTTGCAATTTTACTAATAGGGATTCTCTTTGTTCCTGATAGTTAAAAGCAAAGCAAAATAGTTCAGCGCAAACGTATCTGTACAAATTACTGAATGAGCATATCCACTGCCCAGAGCCCATTTGTTCCTTGTATTATTACCCATGTCCCTGCACTGTGGGACCAGGACACCTCCTTGGCTTTAGCTAGGCGGTTGTTGCTGACACCACGGGTAACGCTTGGCTCTTCTGTAGGCTCACCATCAATGCAGAGTGCCAGCTGCAATTGCACAACTTCCCCATGGATGAGCACTCCTGCCCGTTGACTTTCTCCAGCTGTGAGTAGTACCCTGTGATGTGACCATGTGAGGGGGGATGGTGCTCCCTCAGCGGGGACCCAGGGTCTGACGGATAAGGCATGTCACCTTTTTATCGCTGCAAAATTCAACCAGTGAAAACTGATGGGAATTTTAGTGTTGGGCTTCTGGGTGTTTTCACTGTAGAATCTGTTACTAGGATACACGTTACCAAATAGGTGCAGCCTAACCACTCATTATTCTGTTCATCCATTGCCCCTAAGGAACCTTATGTTAATGAGGTCTTATTCTTTTTTTAAAATTTACTTATTTTCTAATTTATTAGGGGCTCATACAAGTCTTATCAGAATCCATGCATACATCAATTGTGTCAAGCACATTTGTACATATGTTGCCATCATTATTCTCAAAACACCTGCTTTCTACTTGAGCCCTTGGTATCAGCTCCTCATGTTTTCCCCATCCCTCCCCACTCGCCCCTCTCTCCTGAACCCTTGATAA
>NW_022111379.1:28600440-28602355 GCF_000313985.2 Echinops telfairi
TTATAAATTATTATTATATCTTATATTACACTGCCCGGCGTCTCCCTTCACCTACCCCTCTGTTGCCCATCCCCCAGAGAGGAGGTTATATGTAGCTCTCTGTGATCAATTCCCCCTTTTTACACCCCCCTTCCCTCCTGGTATCACCACTGTCACCCCTGGTCCTGAGTGGTTCATCTGTCCTAGATTCCCTGCATTTCCAATTCCCATCTCTACTGCTGTGCATCATCTGGTCTAGCCAGATCTGCAAGGCAGAATTGGGGCACTTACAAATTCTTAAAGATAACATCTTGGTGTTAGATACAGTAATAAATATAAAGCTAAATCATAAAGCCAAACTTATTTGTTTATATATTAAGCAAATATACATTTTTAAGCTACGGCATTTATTTTTATTTAAAGTTAAATTGAAAATTTTAAAATAGAATACAATGTAGAATGAAAAATGGAGCTGAGACAGAGCAAGAGGTGGAGGAAATTGACTCATGGGGGCCCCATATGTTTCTGAGTAAAACTGTAGCTCCATAGCATTTCCAAAGATTTACTTTCTGGAAGTAGCCAGGTGTTTCTTCCAAGGCGTGACTGTGGATTTGAACCTCCAACCTTTCAGTGATCAGTTGAACACTTCATTTGCACTAACCAGGGAGGAAACGATATTGTGCCCTGTTGTTTATATTCGGTGTCTGTTCTGATTGATTGGTACTCCGGGATGCCTTTTGGTAAGGAAAATATTTGGGACAGCCTTCTTAGGGGAATATAAACTAAAATTTATTCCTTTACCTAAAATATCTTTTTTTTTCAAATGAGGAGTCATTTTCAAATGACTTGAAGTCAGCAGGTCAGCTGAGGTTCCTTCCTTTGCTCTGGTTCGGGGGTCAGAGCTATCTAGGGCTGCTCCCTGATGCTTACGATGATAGTCCTGGTTCTTTGTTGTTGTTTTTCTGAGCACAAAGGAGACTAATTTAAAGGAAAGCATGCAAAATGGGATCTCAGAATGTTTATTTTATGTTTTAAAAAGCAATTATTATTGCTGAGGACTACTGTGTTTTACTAGGAGATACTCTATTAGTATTTTCTGAGGGAAGATATTTTATGATGCAGATAAGCCTCAAAAATGTCAAGAAGAAGATTGGTTAACAATTGTTATTTCATATGTGCAACAAGAAAGAAACACCCAAAAAACAACAATTTCATTTACATGTACAGTAACTTGATTAACTTTTGAGTGCTCATTTGAATCGATTAGGGGAATATGATTGCTTTTAAAATGTCATGAGAATCCCTTATTTGGTAGCATATGATTTTGGTTATGTTTCTTTAAAAAATGTTTTATTTTGAATTAGATGAAGGTTTACAGAGGATATAATCAGCTTTACATTCAACAATTTATTTTTGTCTCAATTTATTTATTACAATTCCCTCAATCATCCCATTTTCTCCTGTTTCTGGTTTCTAGTCCTCTGTCCTTACTAACTAGCTAATTCTGTTCCAGATCTGGAGGGTGGCTAACAACCATAGTCTTGCCTCAGGATCTTATCATCAAAATGGGGGAGACCATTAGCATAACAGTCATAATGTTTTCCCAGAATTTGCTGAAATATGTAACTTTGAAAAGGACACAGGAGATCAGAAAGACTGTCACATAAATATGATTGGCAGCATATCAGTAAAACATAGTTACTGGTGGAACATGTGTTTTGAGAGCTGTGTTATGGACACGTGCTTTATATAAGGCAGAGGGGACACACCTAGGTAAGTCCCTAATGGAGATTTGCCCTCCCTAGGCTGGTCAGAGGGTGGAGGTAATCCACTTTCCAATTCTCTGTGTCTGAGGGCAAGACTGTTCCCATTCTTCGTCAATGGTCAAATGGGATTCAATGGAGGTTTAATGTATGTGGGGGCTCTGCAAATGGAT
>NW_022111379.1:28604058-28610633 GCF_000313985.2 Echinops telfairi
CATGTGGCTTCTCCTCAGGGATGTCTTGCAGGAAGTGAGCCTTGCCAGCTATAGCAGGGAACTGGCTAAGGCAGCTGCACCCTGGTCCAATTGTCAGAAAGCAAGAAACCCGAGAAAAAGAAAGGCGAGGCTCACTGAGCCATTTATCCCTCTGCCTTTCAATTAACCCCACATGTGTTATCGGCCAGGTTGCCACAATAAACTAACTACCTCAATGGCATTTCTAAAACAGACAAATACCCTCCTCCTCTGGTCATGAATTCTATTGAATTTCATGGAACATCACTGTACAAGTGTCTATTAAATTGGAGTGCCCTTGGGACCATGATTGATCAGTGTGAGTTTGTAGCTGTCATTTTGCTGTGTTTTTTGTTTGTGTAGTCTTATTGGTTTCCTTGTTCCTCCTCTATGTTTGTGCTGCTTTGAGTGTTGTTTTCAGTGTATTGATTTCTGTGTAGTGTTTTCCTGAATGTCCTCAAGTGTGCCTGCTGTTGTAAATTTGCTGCTCAAGTTGTTCCCTTTACTAGTTTTTATAATATTGGTCTTGCTTTTACAAATTCCTTTGATTTTTGTCTGGAAATACCTTTGTCTGGAAATACCCTTGTTTAACACCAATATTTGAGGGGTAGTTTTGCTAAATATAAAATTCAGCAGGTTTCCTTTCAGGATTATATATATGTCGCTCCATTATCATCTTGCCTGCATGGTTTCTGATGAGAAACCCAAGTGTGTTCTGACTGGTTTTCCTTTGTGGATTACTGTTCTTTTTCCAAGATGCTTTCAGGATTCCCCGTTTCCCGTGGAATTGGATAGTTAGATGATATGTGGCAATGTTTTTCTTTTGGGGGTCTCCTGTTGGGGGTTCTCTCAGCTTCATGAACAGTTTGTTTTTTTTCCCTTTTATGGTGTTCGGGAAGTTTTCTTCCATGATTTCATCTACTATTTTGTGTGAAGATATTTGTTTGTTTCTTGGTGCTTTGTAATCCCAAAGAAATGTAGATTATTCCTTTTGATAGTGTCCCACATAATTCCTAGGCTTTCTTTGGATTCCTTTGCCACTTTTTGATGATTTTTTTTTCCTCCTTAGTGGTAGTTGAGGAAATTTTCCTCAGGCTCACTGATTTGGCTTTTCAATTTCTATTTTATCATTTTTCTCTTTTAACGTGTTGTCTAATTCTGTTATCTTATTTTCAATCTCCTGGAATTCTAATTGGTATAGGGTTTGTAGTTTTCTATCCTCTACCTCTATTATTTTCTCAAATATTTCCTCTATCCATTGAAGTTATCTGAATTTCATTCTTCTTCTATTTGTGTGTCAAGGATTTTCTTAATCATATTCCTTTGATTCTGGGTTTTGTTCAGGTGCATGTGCCTGTTTTTATTGTCTTTATATTTGTGTGTGTGTATATGTGTACTGTGATTGATTGCTGTTTCCATAACATCATGGTATAGCTATACGTGTTGGGTGACCTACTAAATTCTGTGAGTGTAGTTGACTCTGTCAAGTAGTGCTAGAAAGGAGTTAGAATTTTTTTTAAATAAGAAAAGCAAAAAGAGAGGAAGAGGAAACAAATAAAGAGAGAAAAAGTTAGTTTGAAAGATAAAAGAAAAAAGAGAAGAAAAGGAAAAATAAGATTTTGAGAAGGAGAGAGAAAACCAGGAGAGTTATTAATTAGAGAAGAAAGTGTGTGTGTGTGTGTGTGTGTGTGTGTGTGTGTGTGTGTGCGTGCGCACATACATGAGCATGTGTTAGGCTGTTTGGATGGATTATTTCTTTCTTCCTGCAGTCCAGGACCTAAGACTCTGTAGTCAGTGAGAGTTAGGTGAGTCACATTGAAAATGTCTTGATGACAGTGTGTGCTTGAGGCACTTGTAGGTTGGACATTTGGACCTACAGTTCATAACCATGTTAGGGATTCTTTGCTGTTGCCACAGGGGGCTGTGCCAGGACCTGATCTCTGGCTTTGGGGAGGAGGGACAGAGGTCTGTGTATTAGATCCATGGGCAATCACTTTCAAGGCTGTATGCTGGTGTTGCATGGGCTGAACAGAGGCCTGGACATTGGCACCATGGAGGTTTGCTCCCTAGCCTAGTTGCTGACACCTTGTGGGTGCAGCAGAAGTCTGTTCTCCAACCTAGTCACTAGTGACATAGTGGTCCTGAGTAGTGTGGTTGGCTGGGAGCTGGGGTAACAGGAGTGGAGGGAGTTCGGGGCACCTTGAATGCAGATCGGTTCCTGTCTTTCTCCCTGTTCAGTTTCTCAACCTTTGAAAGGTAAGGATTTTGATTCACCTAATTTTAAAGCTATTCTGGGGCAACTTTGAAACCTTGTCCTACCTTTCTATAGATTTGTAGAGAGTTGTAGCTATACATGGTTTCAGGCAGTCATCTTGAAAGATAAGTTCTTAAGTAAAGATCAAAAGTATATCTGATGAACTTCTAATGGTTCATTTAAAATGAATAAAACATAATAGGACTGAAAACAACTCAGAAAACTTAATTGGCTTCTCATCTAAATGCATTTGGTACATGATAAAAAATTTGCTAAAATCCTATGCAGAGGTTTTTGAACATTATAATGAGAAGGCAAAAATGAAATAAGGAGATAAACATTAAAATATGTTTACATATAGGAAAAGAATAGAACAAAAGTAAAATGTATTGATCACTTATGTAGGATAAAAATATTCTACTGAAGAGAATAGCTTAATTTTTTATTCCAAAGTTTAAATAATACACATCAATAAGTTATTATACTTGTATTAGATATTCATACATGTTTGTCATATTGTGTGACTTCTTTGTTGCCGTAATGCTGGAAGTGATGTCACTGGCATTTCAAATATTAGCAAGTTGACCCAAAATGAACAGTTTTCATCAGTTTTCCAGACTAAGAACAGAGAATAAAGAAGGAATAATGTGTCCACTTGTGAGGAATTAACCACTGAAACACATATGGATAGGATTGAAACATTGTCAGTCACTGAAAACTGGATGAGAGGAAGCTGAACATTGTTAGAGATAGTGCCAGGAGATTAGCCCCCGAGATAGAAGGCACTCAAAATAAGAATGAGAAAAAGCTGCCTTCTCAAACTAGAGATCATAATGACATGGATAGAGTAAAGCTTGCGAGAGTAAAACCGGCAGGACCTTCATTTGTTAAGGGGCATGACATCTATTAATACTTCGAATTTGGAATGTGCAAAGTATGAATCTCAGAAATCTTAACTCATCAAAAGGAAAAGAAACATTAAGATCAATATCGTTGGCATTAGTGAGCTGAAATGGATCAGTATTGGCCATTTTGAATCAGAAAATTAGATGATTTATTATGTTGGGAATGATAGATTCAAGAGGAATGATGTTGCATTCATTATCAAAAAGGACTATTCAAGATTTATCTTGAAGTGTGATGCTATGATAGAACTATATCTATTCAAGGAAATACAATCAATATAATTATTCATATTTATTCACCAACAGCAAAAGTGAGTGATGAAGAAACAAAATTTTACTAGGATCTGAAATTTGAAATTAATCAAACAGGCAACCAAGGTGCATCAAAAATTATTGGGGATTGGGATGCAAAATTTGAAAACAAAAAAGAAAGAACAGTAGTTGGAAATTATGGCTTTAGTTGATAAAATTTTGCAAGACCAAGGGCTTATTCATGGCAAACCCTTTTTTCCAACAAATATGGGCTTCTCCAGATGGAATGTGCATTAATCAAACTGACTATATCTGTGGGAAGAAGCTCCTTATTGATAGCCAAAACCAGGCCAGCGACCCATGCTGGAACAGACTAACAATTGCTCATGTGTAACTACAAGTTTAAGCTGAAGATAAAACAAGACCACAAAAACCAAAATAGAACCTTGAGTATATTCCACCTGAATATTTATAACATATCATGAATGGATTATATGCAGTGAACATTAATGACAGAAGACTTGATGGGCTGAGGATGACAGCAACAACAGAATACATGAAGAAAGCCACAGGCCATTAAAAGACAGAAAAGAAAGAAAAGCAAAGGTCAAAATGAATGTCAGAAGAGACTCTGACACTTGCTCTTAATCATGGTGTACTAAGGCAAATGGAATAAATGATGACGTCAAAGAGCTGAACAGAAGAATTCAAAGAACAACTAGAGAAGACAGGGTAATATTTTACCGTTAAAATATTACAATGAAATATGAAAAATCCTAGAGTTATAAAACCTAAAAGGAACAACACACCCAGTATAACATAAACTAAAAGAGCTACAGAAAATATTCAAACTTTGAGGCTCAATATTGGAAAAAAATATTGAATGATACCAAAATCATAAAAAGAAGAGGAAAAGTATGCACAGAGTCACTGTAGCAAGAATAACTAGTTGACATTCAGCCATTTCAGGATTTAGCATATGATCCAGAATCAATGATACTGAAAGAAGAAGTCCAAGTTGCACTGAAAGCATTAGCCAAAAACAAGTTTCCAGGAATTAATGGAATACCAATTGAAATGTTTCAATGAGCTGATGAAGCAGTGGAAGTACTCACTCATCTATGCCAGGAAATTTTTAAGACAACTACTTGGCCAATTGATCAGAAGGGATTCATATTTGTACCCAACAGAATGCTCGAATTATAAAACAATATCATTGATATCACATCCAAGTAAATTTCACAGAAGAAGATATGACCATGTGTTTGTTAGACATTTGAGTATCATATTTGGTAAACTGTCTGTTCATGTGTTTTTCTCTCTACATAATTGGGGAATTTCTTTTTGTGGTTGAGGTTTTGCAGAATTCTATAGATTTTAGTAATTAGTCTCTTGTCCATTGTGTCATGGCTAATGATTTGTTTTCCAATCCATGAAACCTCTGGTGTGCAAAATGCTTTTATTTTTAGTAGGTCCCAGTAATCTATTTGTTTTCCATGATGTGTACCCTTTATTATATGAGGGGGAACTGCCCACCCCCCAAAAAACAGAATTTATTTCTAAATTTTTGTTTTACAAAACAACTTTAACATGTTCAAACTTAATACATGTGCCAAATCTGTGATTCCATTCTTGGAAACATTTTTCAAACTCCTCTGTTTGCATGGCTGACAACATCTCCCTCATTTTTTTCCTTCATCTCTTCTACATCATCAAATCACTGTCTTTTCATGTTCCTCTTCATTCATGGAAACAAAAAGAAGTTACATGGAGTGAGGTCAGGTGAGCAAAGTGCATGGGGCAAGAGAGGCATGCTGTTTTTTGACCCCAACTGGTGCACTGATATGGCTGTGTGAGCAGGTGCATTGTCGTGGTGGCAAAACCAGTCCCCTGTCTGCCACAAATCGGGCCTTTTTGGCGACACACTGTTATACTATCTTTTTGGAACCTCTAAATAGAACAAACTCCAAATGCACTATGAGTCAATATTTCCATCTCTTTGGGAAGTTGATGGACATCCAGAAGAAGTTTGTCATCAATCGACATTTCATCTACAAGAAAACCACTCATGCACTTGAGTTTTTTCTACAACACTGTCCTTGGAAGCTGTGTTCAACATCACAACAGTTCTGTGGCATTTTTCCTGATCAGGAAACAAAATTTCACAGCCACACACTGTTTTCTTAAATCAGCCATCACAATAAACAAGGTTTGAGTGAAACTGCTTTTATGAAAAAAATTCACTGTGACCATAGAGAACCTTCTCAGGCAATGCCACTGGTTATGCTAACTCAGAGCAGGCTGCTTGATCCGACCCTAGTGGCAAAAATGCATACTCCCAAAGCTCCGCCTAGCAGTGCTTTTGCTGTTTTCTTGGGCATACACCCTAGAATAGATTTGGTAGTTTATGTATGCCCTGTAGTAGGACCTTTAAATTTGTCCCAATTTTTTTATTGATGATCCTTATAGCTCTGGGGTTTGTATTAGGTCTCTCCTCCATCTTACGTTAGCTTTTGTGCAGGGGGTGAAGTATGACTCCTCTTTATTTTCCTACAGATGGAGATCAAATTTTTCCAGCACTATTTGTAGAACATGCTATCCCTTGCCCATTTAAAAAGTTTTGGGGGGTGGGGGTGGGGTTTGAAATCAGTTTCCTGTAGATGAATGGATTTATTTCTGGGTTTTCTATTCTGTTTCATTTGTCTATTTATTTATATTTGTGCCAGTCCCAGGTAGTTTTGGCTGAGTATAGTTTTGAGGCCGGACAAGGTGAGGCCTCCTACTTTGTTCAGGTATTTGAGGAGATTTTAGTGTATCTTGTGTCTTTTCTCTCTCCATGTGAGGTTTGTAATTAGGTTTTCCATTTGTTTAAAGAATAAAGTTAGAATTTGACATAGAATTCAGTTGCCTTTATAGATTGCTTTAGGTAGTATTGGTATTGTTTTCTTATCCATGAACATGGACTATTGTGGGGTTAAGGGTAAGAGGGAACCCCACAAAACATCACAGGTTTGGTAGGCGCAATTGTACAGCGATAATAAGTAGAGATCATAGTAAAGTCATAGAGAGCATGAGAGTTAAAGGATAGAGTCAAGTAATGGAGTCAGACGCAATTCATGGTAGCATATCTCACCTCCGCCCGGCTT
>NW_022111379.1:28611367-28624578 GCF_000313985.2 Echinops telfairi
CCTAAGTATTTAATCTTTTGTGTGACTGTTTTAAGTGGTATTGCTTTCTTGATATCTTTTTTCAGAGTTTTCTTCTCTGATATAAAATAATCCAATTGACTTTTGCTTGATAATCTTGGGTTATGCTAAATTAACAAATCTCTCAATTGTGTGCAACATTCTCTTTTTGGATTCTTGTGAATCCTTCTATATAAAAATCATATCATATGCAAATAGCAAGAATTTAACTTTTTATTTATCCAATTGTTTTCCCTTGATTTGCTTTTGTTGTCCAATGGTTCAAGCTAAAACCTTCATCACAGTGCTGGAAAAGAGCAGTGATGGGGGCATCCTTGTCTAGTTCTGGGTCTCAGAGTAAATGTTTTCAGTTTTCTCCTCTTGAGTGTGATGTTGGCCATTTAAAAAATAATTACATTGATATAAAATCCACGTATCATACACCTCCATAGCTAAATTTCTTTTTAAAAGAGTTGTATATATACATCATCACAATCAGTTCAATTGCTCTCTCGCCCTTACCACATTCATTGTTGTCTCTCCAGTTCCTTTCACCCTCCCCACTTTCCGTCCCTGATAAAACTTCGCATCAGTTATTGTCTGTATGCATCCCCTCATTCTGTGCTTCATAAACTGGAATCCTAACATAAATAATAAAAAACTTTACAGAAACAAGAAAATACTAATATCAAGGTTAAAAATAAAAATAGAGAGTAAGAAAGTAAAGACAACTGGCAATATTTTACAAATCAGAGAACTTTCTGTCATGGAACAATCAAGAATTATTTAAGCCTAGGAGAAATTCAGGTTGGTTAGGGAGGAAGGTCAACTGTCCAAGTATCATATTGTTCCATAGTTTGATCCACTGTACTCAAGTTTACAATAAACTCTGTCTGATAGTAAAACTGTGCAGATCCCTTGCCTATGGCCAGAGGGGATCAGCCTGAGGCTTAACTGTCTAGATACTCTGCCAATAGATTTTGGGCTTGCACTGCCCTCCATAGCCTTCTAAAAATTGGGTGTTCACAATTTAAGCTCTGATACTTTTCCTTTCATCATATTTGGACTTTGTTTTTGAACTCTTTGGATAACACAGGCTTGTGTGCTTCTTCCATGTAGACTTAGTTGACTCCTCACGTATATGGTTGCTTGTTTGAATACAAGCCTTGAAGGCCCCAGACACTATTCCAATTGCTAACCGGCACCATCTGCTTTTTTCACCACACTTTGTGGTAGCACCCCAATGTTCAGTGATCTCTTCATGAAGGTGAGTATCGAGCAGGAGCGTGTTATAAGAACGGTTTTTGGATTGTGGCTAGAAATAAGTGGGAAGCCAGAATCCATCTCTCTGCTTATCCATGGGCTATGAGCAACTCTGGTTTATTTTAGCAGTCATATTATGACCAAAAATAGCAATACCAAACCAACCAAACAAGCAAACAAAATCACACCAAGAAATAAATGATCAAAACAAAACCAAAAAAGAACAAAAGACAGGGCCCAGAAGATGGCACCTAGAGGGAGTTCTCTGCCTAGAACTCGCCTTGCATGCCCAGAGATCAACAGGTATAGAGGCCAATTATGGGAATTTAGACATGGGTCCACAGCAGTCCAAGAATATGTTAGACCTCCCTATCTAATTTTTATCTTGAGACAATGCAGTGGAACTCCCTGTGGTACCCTCTCTCCCTTAGCTCAGTGGGGTCACTCTCCTTCCTTATCCTCTAATTCTGTGACCCAACAGTGCCAGTGTGGGGGAAATATTACAAGCCATGCAGCCCCTGGCCCCAGGCCCTCAAGGACCACTGGGAGCCCTGGAGGCTGGAGCTCAGTGGAACAAAGCCTTCATAGTTTCACTCTTTCGCCTGGTCCCCTACCCACCACTCCTTGCAAGGCTCTAATGGCCAACAGATAGATATGCCCAGCAAACTTGAAAGGATCCAGCCTCCAGTAAGACAGGAACACAATTTGAACTCTCTGTGGCTTTAAGAGTATACTAGATGTTCACCTACTTTATTTTGATGCAGAAACTCTTCCGGAATATAGAGAGGGGCATCAAATTCCCAAACTCATTCTATAAAGCCAGCTTAACCAAGATATCAAAACCATGTAAAGAAGTGACAAAGATAGAAAAGAAAAGACAGATATGTATATCATAAACATAGATGCAGAAATTCTCAACAATATCATGGGCAATAGAATCCAACAACCTATCAAAAAATTATCATAACAAAGTAGAGTTCATACTAGGGATGCGTGATTAATATTAGAAAAACAAGTAACATAATCCGCCACTCTAACAAGAAAAAGGATTAGAACCATATGATCATATCAATTGATGCAGAAAAGCATTTGACAATATCCAACACCCATTCATAATAAAAGCTCTCAATAAGAAAGGAATAGGGGAAATCCTCAAAACAATAAAGACCATATACAAAAAATATATATAGGCAATATTACACTCAATGGAGAAAAGTTGAAAACACTTCCACTGAGTAGGGGAGCCTGACAAGGATGTCTTTATTCCAGCTTTTATTCAACATTGTGCTGGAAGTCCTAGCTAGTACATAAAACAACAGCAAGAGATCAAGGGATTACAATTGGGCAAAGAAGTAGTGAAGCTTGTGCTATTCGCATACATTATGATTTTATGTAGAGAAATTCCCAAGTTGTCCACAATAGGATTCTTGAAAACAATTGAATTTAGTAGACTATCAGGATACAAGATTTAACAAACAGAAATCAATTGGATTTCTAGATACCAGTGATGAGGATTCAAAAATGGACATCAAGAAAACAATAAGATTCACAATAGCCAGTCAAAAGCTGAAATACATAGGCATTAACCTAACCCCCTAAATAAGAGACCTATACAAAGAAAAACCAAAAAGGACCTACACAAATAGAAGAATATCCCTATTCATGGATCAGAAGACTCAATATTGTGAAATATTAGTACTACCTGCAGCAACCTACAAATTCAGTGCAATCCCCATCCAAATTCCAGAATCATTCTTTTAGAAATTGAAAAATGGATTACCAATTTCATATGGAGAGGGAGGAAGCCCAGAATGGTAAATAACTCCTCAAAAAGAAGAACAAAGTAGGTGGTCTTGTACTACCTGCCCTCAAAACCAACTACACAGCCACAGTTGTCAAAACAGCCTGGTACTGGTATAATGATATATACACAGACTAATGGATCAGGACAGGAAACTCTGAAATAAAAATATCCACTTACAGACAACTGATGTGTTTACAAAGGCCCAATAAGCATTAAATGGAAGCAGATGCCCGTTTCAATAAATGGTACTAGAAAAACTGGAAACCCGTGTGTTGAAGAATGAAACAAACTCATATCTCACCCCATGTACCAAAACAAACTCAAGGTAGATCAAAGACCTAGATTCAAAACACAAAGATATCAGGATCAACGTGAGGAAATTGGGGAAAATCTAAGTGCTCTAGTAGGGGGAATACACCGGCTACCAGAGATAACCAAGGAAGTACACACTGTGGGAGACAAAATAGATGAGGGGGGCCTATTAAACATAAAACACTTGTGTATATTGAAAGGTTTCATTAAAAGAGTAAAAAGACAGCCCACATATTTGGAGAAGATATTTATCAAAGACATAGGACTAATTACTAAAATCTACATTATACAAGCCTACAACAAGAATAAAAACTAACAACTGTCTGAGAAGGTGGGCAAAGGACCTGAACAGACAATTCACAAAGGATGACACTCAAATGACTAACAAGCACATGAGGAAATGCTCCTGTTCACTAGCCATCCAGGAAATGCAAGTCAAAACGTAAGTGAGATGCCATCTAACACCCATAACTGTAGCCCGATTTCATAAAATCGAGAACAAATGTTGGAGAGGCTACAGTGACATTGGAACTCTTATTTACTACTGGTGGGCTTGTAAATATGTGGAAAGCCACTGTGGAAAGTGATTCCTAAAAGGCATAGCAATCGAAATACTGTGGCAATTACATAATCCACTGTCAACTTGAGCAAAGGGGTGGAGTCTAGCCTGTCAATCAGGTCATAGCCAATGAGGCCTCTGTGTAGTTATGGCCTTCTCCTGAGGATTCTGGAACTCCAAGGTGGAAGGCAGGACACGTACTCTCTCTGCTTCACATTCCTGATGACAAGCCAGATGGAGGTACAACTGATGGAGCTAGAGCCCTGGAACTGGAGGAGCCATGTGGAGATCCATGCCAGCACTGAGATGCTTCCACCGCCACTGGATCCACAAACTTTCCACCCACTGGTTTGTGATCTTCCTGAATTCAGCGTCATTGCGTATGCGGTGTAAGTCTAAAGAGGAATTTATAGACTGGTATCAAACATATGGGCTAATATCGGACTTAAGGACTTGATCTGGACTGAGCTGGGATGTTTTCTAAATATACAATTACTCTTGGATATAAAACTCTTTAGACAAACATGAGTCTCCCTGGATTTGTTTCTCTAGTCATCACAGACTAAAACACATTATGGTACCGGGAATGGGGAAGACTTATCCATTTCTTTAGGGGTAAAGGCAACATTCTCAATGTTGTTAGGCCTAATAAGGCTGGAGAACCAATTTGAAAAGCCCATATTTATGATCTTGTTTCTCTAGAACCACTCCTGGTACCAATTGTGTTAGACAAGGTTCTCTAGAGAAATGAAACCAGGACACAGATAGATAGATAGATGATAGATAGATAGATAGATAGATAGATAGATAGATAGATAGATAGATAGATAGATAGATAGGTTTATACAGCAAGAAGGAATATAACAGCTAATTAGTACACACAATAGTACAGAGGCTTCAGTTTAACTGACTTCTGTGGAACAGTTAATATACTGGAAGTCCTTCAATTCACCTGGGCTGCTGGGTCCAAGGTTAAGGAAGCAGGCAGCAGAGTCCTCCCTCAGATGAGGCAAGCAGGGTCTGCCCACAGGCAACAAGCAGCAGGGTGGGTTGCCAACAGTCAGTAGATTGAGAGCTTAGCAAAGCAGACCTGGGTGGGATATCGAACACCAGCAATGAAAAGCGACAGGATCCGCCAGCTTCAAGCCCAAGCGATACACACACCAGCAGTGTGGCAAAGCAAGTCTCGAAGGAGCCTCAAGTTTTAATGACATGATTTACGGGTTGGCCTGACCCACGGGTAGTGGAGCTCACAGGTTGAGGCAGAGAACTAACTAGAGCAGCAGCACACTCCAGCACGCTCTGATCACCAGAGAGAGAGTGGGGCAGGCCTTGCAGAGCCATTTTTCTCTTTGCCCTCTAATGAAACATTAATTAATCCCACAAGTTCCTATTCAGGTTGGCACAATAAACCTAACTATCACAAATACCATATGGGCCAGCAGTACAATTACTGGGCATATACCCCAAAGAAATAAACAGATCATGAACAGATATATGTTCATTGCAGCACAGTTCATAATAGCAAGAACTTAGAAGCAGTCTAAATTCCCATCAGTAGAAGATTAGATTTTTAAAACTCTGGTATATATACACACAACAGAATAGTACACATCCTTAAAAATCAGCAATGAAACCATGAAACCCCTCATGACTTGGAGGGATCTGGAAGACATAATGCTGAATGAAGTTAGTCGATCACAAAAGGATATATACTGTATGCATCCATTGCTGTAAGAACAAGAAACGGGATAGGCACAAACTCAGGCTTACAGGGCATCCAGTCTACTGCCCAGGGTGGCCAGACAGCCTGGTAGAGAGCCCGACTGGTACCAATGAGCCATACCCCATCCTCTCTAGATAAGTATCTTGAAGATCACCTTGCCAGAGGACACCTCACATTAGCTGGGATCAAATTGTTAAGGGAAGTTGTCTACTGAGTTGACTACCTTGTAAAGCTATGTTGAGGTTCCCCCAGACAGGTAGTCAGCTCTATCAGAGGGATGAGGGTTACTGATGAGAAAAATCAAGTCAGGAGAGGGGAAGGGGGGCACACAGGTCTGGGGGAACACAAATGCATGACCATTGGTAGGAGAATTGGGGAGCACCCATCTCCAGTTTTGGGGAAAGAATGACAAAAATGCTTTTGGGGTAACTAGGGGTGGCATGTCCCTGGTTGTATACAACGAATGGGCCACATTGACCAGGGCTTCAGGGTGCATCCTGGGGACCTAGGCGAAGTGCCATGGAATGCTGGGACACTGAATACTGGATCTACAAGGTGCACAGCATGCTCCAGAGACCATGTGGGAACTCTTCTGAGTGAACTGGACCCTACCTCAGACCCACTTCTAACCTGAGGATTTAAGGCAGAAAATTCATGCTGTCTAAGGACGTGGAAACAGCTGTACTGAGATTGTTGAGCTATTGTTAGGCAAACAACATCAATTGCTACATCAGTGCCCCATATGCTGTAGTCAGATATGTATTATTCTAGCAAACTTGTGACTGATATTCTTAGTGAATATTGTAAATTTTCCCTGACACCCTGACAGTTAACCCCTATTTTTTGTGTAAATAATGTCTAGCCACAAAAAGAGTGATTCTGTACAAGTGAATATTTCAGGTACTGGGATGTAAAGTTAGCTTCCACTGGCCCAATAGCTCTCTCTCAACAGAGATTTTTTAAAAATTAAGACTGGGGGCTTATCAAAGACACTATTAACAGAAGATCATTATGCCCCAGAGACTCTACCTTAAATTAACAAGGAGATTTTGAAAGGGCACCAAAGGCAGAGAAACTAAACAAACATAGATCCAGGAATGGAGCTTGGGGTCTCATTAATCCTAACTCCAATTAATTAATTAGTTCTTAAATCATGCCCCTGCTGGATACTCGCCCTCAGGAAGGGAACACAAAAGATATGGGTACTATAGCAGTGTGGTGAAGAAATTGGATGGTACCTAGCTATATATAGTATCTGGGGTCTTAAAGGCTTGTCTCCAAACAAGCATCCATCTAAGAGATATGTAAACAAATTCCACATGGAAGAAGCACACCAACATCATTCACTGAAGGATTGTAAGTCATACGCGGGGGTACCCCCGCCCCCCAAAAAAAAACTCGTAAAAAGGTCTACTGGGCAGAGCTTCACAGCACGCATTTTCGCCACTAGGCAAGCATTGAGCAACCAGCTCTGAGTTAATGCACCTGGAAAGGTTCTCTCTGATCACAGTGACCTTTTTCGTAAAAGCTGTTTCACTGAAACCTTGGTTTTTGTGATGGCTGATTCAAGAGAACAGCATGTGGCTGTGAACTTTTGTTTCCTGCTCCGGAAAAATGCCACAGAAACTGTTGTGATATTGAACACAGCTTCCAAGGACAGTGCTGTGGGAAAAACTCAAGTGTACGAGTGGTTTTCTCATTTCTAAAAAGGTGAAACGTTGATGGATGGCAAACCTCATTCTGGACGTCCATCAACTTTCTGAATGGATGAAATGTTGGCAAAACTCATGCACATGTGTTCAAAGACCAACAATGGACCATTGAAGACATGGGGAATTTTCTGGACTATCTTGGAGCTCAGTTCAGTGGATTTTAATGAAAGATTTGGGAATGAGAAGGTTCGTTGTGAAATTTGTGTCTCGGGTACTGACTGACCAGCAAAAAGAGCGCCAACTGGAAACATGCGGTGCTTTGAAAGAACAACTCCCAAACGACCCAGACTTTTTCCCCAAGGTCATTTTCGTGATGAGACACGGATCTATTCTTATGACCCTGAAATCAAACATCAATCAAGTTAGTGGAAAATGCCAATATCACCTCGCCCCAAAAAACCTTGTCAAGTGAAATCAAAGGTCAAGATGATGCTCATTTGGGTTTTTTTTATGTGAGGGGATAGTACATTTGGAGTTTCTTCCATCAGGTCAAACTGTTAATCAAGCTTTCTATTTAGAGCAGTGGTTCTCAGCCTTCCTAATGCCACAACCCTTTAATACAGTCCCTCATGTTGTGGTGACCTCCAACCATAAAATTATTTTTGTTGCTACTTCATAACTGTAATTTTGCTACTGTTCTGAATTGTAATGTAAATATCTGCTATGCAGGATGTATTTTCACTGTTACAAATTGAACATAATTAAACATAGTAATTAAAGCATAGTGGTTAATCACAAAACAATATATATTGTGAAATATTTATGTTTTCCCTGGTCTTAGGTGACCCCTGTGAAAGGGTCAAAGGCCCCACAAGGGGGCGCAACCCACAGGTTGAGAACCACTGATTTAGAGGTTCTGAGAAGATTGTGTAACAGTGTGCGACAAAAAATTACTGATTTGTGGCAGACAGGGGACTGGTTTTGCTACCACAACAACGCACCTGCTCATGCAGCCATCTCAGTGCATCCGTTTTTTGCAAAAAACTGCATGCCTCTCTTGCCCCAGGACCTTACTCACCTGACCTCACTCCGTGTGACTTCTTTTTGTTTCTGTGAATGAAGAGGGACATGAAAGGACAGCAATTTGACAACCTAGAAGAGGTGAAGAAAAAAATGAGGGAAGTGGTGAATGGAATTGCAGATTTGATAAATACATTAAGTGTAATGGAGTGTACTTTGAAGGTGATAAGGTTGTTTAGTAAAAAAATTTAAATGCATAGCTTTGAAAAAAAATCCGTTCTTTGGGGGATACCCCCTCGTATAACCTGAAGATGAAGGAGGGGGTAGTATCAGCCTAAATTGTGAGAATCTGGTTTGTAGAGGGTTATTAATGACAATGTGAGCCCAAAATACATTTGTGGGATCTACATAGGAAATCAGCTTCTGGTGATTTCCTTTAAGGATGGGAAGAAAGTGGTTACCAAATAGAGTGCACTGGAGGGATGACTATAGAAGATCAAAATGATAAACCTGATTTGCACAGTTAAAATCTTGTCAGTTGATCCCCTCCTCTGATACACGTTGGGCCTGAACTGGCTTTCAACATTTCCTGTATTTTTTGTTTGCTCATATAGGGGTTTATGTCGGATGGGTTATGCCATTGGGGGCCACCCTCTTGAATTTTTGTTATGTTTTTCTGTCTTTCAGTATATGAAGCCCAGCTACTGGGGCAGCAAGTAGAATAAAGTTTTCTGGGGGATACAGCGCTGGTGGTGATGGTGGTGATGGTGGTGGTGGTGTGTGTGTGTGTGTGTAAAAGGGAGCTGATATCAAGGAGTTCAGGAAGGCAAAGAATGTTTTGAAACTGATTGTGTTAGCAATTGTACAATATGGCTTGATATGATTGAACAATGGAATGATATGATATCTGTATTAACTCCCAATAAAATGGTTTGAAAAAATGTTCAAATGAAGATAATATAAAAAAAAAACCCTAAAGTCATTGCTATTCATACCCCTGGGGTAAAAGGCAATTGCATTGATAACATCAATAATTTATCCAATGGTATAGAAGTTATGGTACTGTTGATGTGAGGAGTTATGCAAGGATAGTCAAGCTGCGAGCTACAATCCATGAGTTATTGCTTGCCCAGATTGATTTCTTAATTTACTGAGCTCTGTTTACATTAAGCATGAGAGTTGGAACTAGGATAATTTCCTGTACCATTTCTTACAAGGAAAGATCCTTACCTATTAGCTTAATACCTGTCAGATTAATGCAAGGGGAGCACTGGAATATTAAATATATTGTGGTTCTGGGTCTCCTTTCATTGGACACCCACTAAGCCAGGGATCCCACCCACAGTTCTATGACTGCCATTTCCACAGTCATGAGGTGACCATCCTTTGCTTCCTCTCCCATCAGGAAATTGCAGTCCTAAGTCCAAGGGCTCCAGTAGTTTTGAGGTAAGGCCTGGTTTGTTCAGTCAGGTTTCCACATCATGTCTTTCTGGTGTGGCCCTTGGGGGATGCCATGTCCCCTACAAGGCCAGTATCTAAATCCATCTTAGTGCTTTGTCCTTGGTGTGGTCCACTGAGAGTTGCGTAGAAACATATTTGCTATCTCTACCCAGGAACATAAAATCGATTTATTGCCCCCCTTAGAGTCCCTATAATTCTTGCTTACTTCTCTTCCCAATGTGAGGTCGTTCCTCCCAATTTAATCGCCATACCCACCAACAAAAGCATCAGTGCCTCCTCTAATTTCATCAATGTTTTCCTAATGTTAACTCTTCATTTACTCTCTGATATGAATCCAACTTGTTCATCTTGAGTTATTTTATTGACACTACTGGCCATAATTTTGTTGAGAATTTTAACATCTATGCTCATGAGGGACATCAGTTTGTAGTGTTCTGTCTTTTGGTTCCTTTCCTGATTTTGGTATCAGGGTCATGCTCCCTTCCTTGAGTGAGTTTGGGAGTCCTTTTCTGTATTCTGGAATAGTCTGTGTAGAATTGAAGATAGGTAGATAGGTCTTCACCGAATTTTTGGTAGAATTTCCTTGTGAAGCTCTTTGGTCCTGGGCTTTTATTGGCCTTCTCTATGTCTTCTTTAGTTAGCAGTCATTTGAGGTTTTCTACTGTCTTCAGTGATTTGGATAGATGGTGTTCTTTGTGCATTTCTTCTAGGTCATCTAACTTGTGTGAGTACAGTCCTTCGTAGTAATGTGTTACTGCTCTTTTTAGTTCACTTGGCTCTGTTGAGATGTCGCCTTCTTCATCTCCAGTTCTAGATATTTGTATCTTCTATTTTTTCCCTTTGTTAAGTCTGTCAATAGTGTTAATTCTTTCAAAGAACCAACTACTTTGTGTTATTATTTTCCCATTTTTTATGTCTCCAGTTTGTTTATTTGTGCTCTGATATTTTTTTAACAGTTTGATTGGCATATAATTCACATATTATACAATTCAGTAGTTCAACCATATTAAAAAGAGTTGTACAATCATCACCACAATCAATTTTAGAACATTTTTTTCTTTCTTGTACTCATTGTTTTCAGCTACCTATTTCCTCCCAACCTTCCTTGCCGTACTCCCAAGGAACAATTAATCCAGTTACTATCTCTAGGGGTTAACCTATCCTGAGTTGGGGATGTTGTGTTATCATTCTTGTCTGTTTCAAGGAATTACTTAATTTCATTCTTTATTTGATCTATCACCCAATTGTTTTTAAGTGGTATATTGCTCAGTCCTCTTGTTTTGTTTTTATGGGCCTGTTCTTTCTATTATTGATGTCTACTTTTATAGCACTGTGAACTGAGAAAATGAATTATAGGCTCACAATGTTTTTGAATTGGTTTTGGCTTGCTCTGTGGCCTAGCGTGTGTTTAATTATTGAGCCTTTTGTGTGTTTGCTACTTTGGAAAACATCCTGTGTTCTTGTTTGATGGAATGTTCTGTATTATATGTTGAGGAGTTCCTTTCCTGATTTTTGAACCACGTATTATTCACATGTTCTGTTTGAATTTCTGCCTCTTGGCCCATGTACAGGTTCTTCATTAACACAATGAGGTATTCTATAATTCTCACTCTTCTCACTCTTCCCCATAGTTTGTTAAAAAAAGAAAGTTTTCTCATACCTACATGGGTCTCTTTTCTGTCTTTGCTTATCTCTTTCTCTCTCTTTGTTGTTGTTTTTTAGAATATGCAAAGTAAAGCATAAACCCGTTTAATAATTTCTACATGTATAATGCTGTGACACTAACTACATTCTTCAAATTGTGCAGTCATTTTTACCCTTCATTTTTGATACTTTCCCTTCCCCTATGGATATAAACTTCCTGTTATCTTTCATTTTTAACTTTTCAAGTTGTTGTTATGTATATGATCGCAAATATGCAAGTTAATTTAAAAATAGTGATTTGGAAGAGCACGAAATTAAATAGTTATTTTACAGAGTGCACAGTTATTTAAAAGAACACAATACTATTGCAGACATTCTTTATCACTTAAGGTAGACAATTTTTTATTTCAAGAAAACTTACGGGATGTTATAGTTTATGGTTTTAGGGAAAAATATTATCCCACGGCAGTCATTTTGGGGTTAATTTAGCCTAAATGGCCCCAGAAATTTGAATTCTATAAGAATTTGAAATTATATCATTTATTTTCCCCTGTTGTTGAGGATTCTTCTATAGAATCTTTGATGAAAATTTTTAATAATAGTAGCAGGGTACAGTCCAGTACTTTTGTCTTATTGTAAAGGGCGCAGTTGCTCACGGAGGTTATTAATCACACATTGCATTTCCTCTTCCTATTCTTGGCTCTTCCTCTGGTGCTCCAGGCAAATAGACACTGCTGTTATAGTTCAACTGGCTGCTTGCAAGATTTTAAGGCCCCAGATAATACTAAATGAACTAGAAAGTAGAAAAGAAGTTCTAAAAACTTTCTAAAAAGTTGGCCATTAGGCCAATTAACTGCAATCCTCCTTGAAGCCATAATGTGAATTCTGAAAATTAAAAAAACAAATCCTAGGAGTATTTTGCTGTACATAATAGCCTCAGCAACTATTCTTCTTTGTTTCTGTATATATATAGTGTTAGTCTGGGTAGACTAGAGAAACAAATCCATAGACACTCATATGTGTATAAGAAAGAGGTTTATATACAAGAGCAGCTGGATATTAAGAAAACATCCCAGCCCAGCCCATATCAAGTCCATAAGTCCGATATTAGCCTATATGTCCCATACCAACCTATGAAGTTCTCTTCAGACTCATGAAACACATGCAATGATGCCGAATGCAGGAAGATCACAGGCAGGTGGGTGGGAAGTCTTATAGATCCAGTGGCGTTGCAAGCATCTCAATGCTGGCAGGGGTCTCCACGTGGCTTCTCCAGGTCCAAGGTTCTGGCTGCACCAGGGTAGGTCCATGTGGCTTCTCCTAAGGGATGTGTTGCAGGGAATGAACAGAGAAATAGTCTTTATCACCTCAAAGGAGGAAATACAGGAGTTACCAGAATTCTCAGGAGATGGCTATGCCCACAATGAGGCCTCATTGGTTATAACCCGATTGACAGACTAGACTCCACCCCTTTACCCTTAATCCTCTCAAATCCCAAATTGACACCAGATTATGTAACTACCACATATCTATTCACACTGCATCGACCAATTCATTTCATTTTTTTATAAATCCACAATTTAGTGACACAATTTATCATAGTTAACTGTGTAAACATTTCCATTAATCAATGGGAATTTTTAATAATGATGACCAGAAACTGTGCTTCATAAGTGAGTTAGTTAATTGTGCCAGCCTGGCCAATAATCACATGTGGTGCTGGTTGAAAGGCGGAGGGATAAATGGGTGGTGAGCCTCGGCCTTTCTAGTTCT